>NW_027512202.1:0-15825 GCF_048772815.1 Callospermophilus lateralis
GTGTTTGAAACTCTAAATCAAACACGGTTTGTGCTAGCTCCTTGAAACTTTACCAAATGAAGTAGTTCTATATTCCATCTCTATGGTTTGTTTCCTCTTGAAGTACACCATGCAGACACTGGCGAAAAACACTTTCGTTTGAAAGGGGTGGCCAAGCTTCCAAAAAACTACTAGTTTGCTGAAATCTCAGCAAACATTTTTTCACCAAATCTTGATGATACTTGGTGGTAATGATCAGTTCACGAATCCCACTTGGGTGCCCAACTTTTACTCTTCTAGGTTCAAGCGTTCATTTCCAGTAACACTTTAAAATTTAGGTTTCACTCTGTTTCTGCTATATAGATAGATATGTTTGAAACTCTAAATCAAACACGGTTTGTGCTAGCTCCGTGAAACTTGACAAAATGAAGTAGTTCTAAGTTCTATCTCTATGGTTTGTTTCCTCTTGAAGTACCCCATGCAGAGACTGGCGAAAAACACTTTCGTTTGAAAGGGGTTGCCAAGCTTCCAAAAAACTACTAGTTTGCTGAAATCTCAGAAAACATTTTTTCAATAAAACTTGATGATACTTGCTGGTAATGATCAGATCACTAATCCCACATGGCAGCCCAACTTTCACTCTTCTAGGTTCAAGCGTTCGTTTCCAGTAACACTTTGAATTTTTAGGTTTCACTCTGTTTTCTGCTATATAGATAGATGTGTTTGAAATTCTAAATGAAACACGGTTTGTGCTAGCTCCTTGAAACTTGACCAAATGAAGTAGTTCTAAGTTCTATCTCTATGGTTTGTTTCCTCTTGAAGTACCCCATGCAGAGACTGGCGAAAAACACTTTCGTTTGAAAGGGGTTGCCAAGCTTCCAAAAAACAACTAGTTTGCTGAAATGTCAGCAAACCTTTTTTCACCAAATCTTGATGATACTTGGTGGTAATGATCAGTTCACTAAGCCCACTTGGTTGCCCAATTTTTACTCTTCTAGATTCAAGCGTTCGTTTCCAGCAACACTTTGAATTTCTAGGTTTCACTCTGTTTTCTGCTATATAGATAGATGTGTTTGAAACTCTAAATCAAACACGGTTTGTGCTAGCTCCTTGAAACTTTACCAAATGAAGTAGTTCTATATTCCATCTCTATGGTTTGTTTCCTCTTGAAGTACACCATGCAGAGACTGGCGAAAAACACTTTCGTTTGAAAGGGGTGGCCAAGCTTCCAAAAAACTACTAGTTTGCTGAAATCTCAGCAAACATTTTTTCACCAAATCTTGATGATACTTGGTGGTAATGATCAGTTCACGAATCCCACTTGGCTGCCCAACTTTTACTCTTCTAGGTTCAAGCGTTCATTTCCAGTAACACTTTAAAATTTAGGTTTCACTCTGTTTTCTGCTATATAGATAGATATGTTTGAAACTCTAAATCAAACACGGTTTGTGCTAGCTCCGTGAAACTTGACAAAATGAAGTAGTTCTAAGTTCTATCTCTATGGTTTGTTTCCTCTTGAAGTACCCCATGCAGAGACTGGCGAAAAACACTTTCGTTTGAAAGGGGTTGCCAAGCTTCCAAAAAACTACTAGTTTGCTGAAATCTCAGCAAACCTTTTTTCACCAAAACTTGATGATACTTGGTGGTAATGATCAGTTCACTAATCCCACATGGCAGCCCAACTTTCACTCTTCTAGGTTCAAGCGTTCGTTTCCAGTAACACTTTGAATTTTTAGGTTTCACTCTGTTTTCTGCTATATAGATAGATGTGTTTGAAACTCTAAATGAAACACGGTTTGTACTAGCTCCTTGAAACTTGACCAAATGAAGTAGTTCTAAGTTCTATCTCTATGGTTTGTTTCCTCTTGAAGTACCCCATGCAGAGACTGGCGAAAAACACTTTCGTTGAAAGGGGTTGCCAAGCTTCCAAAAAACAACTAGTTTGCTGAAATCTCAGCAAACCTTTTTTCACCAAATCTTGATGATACTTGGTGGTAATGATCAGTTCACTAAGCCCACTTGGTTGCCCAATTTTTACTCTTCTAGGTTCAAGCGTTCGTTTCCAGCAACACTTTGAATTTCTAGGTTTCACTCTGTTTTCTGCTATATAGATAGATGTGTTTGAAACTCTAAATCAAACACGGTTTGTGCTAGCTCCTTGAAACTTTACCAAATGAAGTAGTTCTATGTTCCATCTCTATGGTTTGTTTCCTATTCAAGTACACCATGCAGAGACTGGCAAAAAACACTTTCGTTTGAAAGGGGTGGCAAAGCTTCCAAAAAATACTAGTTTGCTGAAATCTCAGCAAAACTTTTTTCACCAAATCTTAATGGTACTTGGTGGTAATGATCAGTTCACTAATCCCACTTGGCTACCCAAATTTTATTCTTCTATTTTGAAGCATTCGTTTCCAGTAACACTTTGAATTTTTAGGTTTCACTCTGTTTTCTGCTATATAGATAGATGTGTTTGAAACTCTAAATCAAACACGGTTTGTGCTAGCTCCTTGAAACTTGACCAAATGAAGTAGTTCTAAGTTCTATTTCCTCTTGAAGTACCCCATGCAGAGACTGGCGAAAAACTCTTTCGTTTGAAAGGGCTTGCTAAGCTTCCAAAAAACTACTAGTTTGCTGAAATCTCAGCAAACCTTTTTTCACCAAATCTTGATGATACTTGGTGGTAATGATCAGTTCACTAATCCCACTTGGCTGCCCAATTATTATTGTTCTAGGTTGAGGCATTCGTTTCCAGTAACAGTTTGAATTTTTAGGTTTCACTCTGTTTTCTCCTACCTAGATAGATGTGTTTGAAATTCTAGATCAAACACGGTTTGTGCTAGCTCCTTGAAACTTGACCAAATGAAGTAGTTCTAAGTTCTATCTCTATGGTTTGTTTCCTCTTGAAGTACCCCATGCAGAGACTGGCGAAAAACACTTTCGTTTGAAAGGGGTTGCCAAGCTTCCAAAAAATTACTAGTTTGCTGAAATCTCAGCAAACATTTTTTCACCAAAACTTGATGATACTTGGTGGTAATGATCAGTTCACTAATCCCACTTGGCAGCCCAACTTTCACTCTTCTAGGTTCAAGCGTTCGTTTCCAGTAACACTTTGAATTTTTAGGTTTCACGCTGTTTTCTGCTATATAGATAGATGTGTTTGAAACTCTAAGTCAAACACGGTTTGTGCTAGCTCCTTGAAACTTGACCAAATGAAGTAGTTCTAAGTTCTATCTCTATGGTTTGTTTCCTCTTGAAGTACCCCATAGAGACTGGCGAAAAACACTTTCGTTTGAAAGGCGTTGCCAAGCTTCCAAAAAACAACTAGTTTGCTGAAATCTCAGCAAACCTTTTTTCACCAAATCTTGATGATACTTGGTGGTAATGATCACTTCACTAAGCCCACTTGGCTGCCCAATTTTTACTCTTCTAGGTTCAAGCATTCGTTTCCAGCAACACTTTGAATTTTTAGGTTTCACTCTGTTTTCTGCTATATAGATAGATGTGTTTGAAACTCTAAATCAAACACGGTTTGTGCTAGCTCCTTGAAACTTTACCAAATGAAGTAGTTCTATGTTCCATCTCTATGGTTTGTTTCCTCTTCAAGTACACCATGCAGAGACTGGCGAAAAACACTTTCGTTTGAAAGGGGTGGCCAAGCTTCCAAAAAACTACTAGTTTGCTGAAATCTCAGCAAACCTTTTTTCACCAAATCTTGATGATACTTGGTGGTAATGATCAGTTCACTAAGCCCACTTGGCTGCCCAATTTTTACTCTTCTAGGTTCAAGCATTCGTTTCCAGTAACACTTTGAATTTTTGGGTTTCACTCTGTTTTCTGCTATATAGATAGATGTGTTTGAAACTCTAAATCAAACACGGTTTGTGCTAGCTCCTTGAAACTTGACCAAATGAAGTAGTTCTAAGTTCTATATCTATGATTTGTTTCCTCTTGAAGTACCCCATGCAGAGACTGGCGAAAAACACTTTCGTTTGAAAGGGGTTGCCAAGCTTCCAAAAAACTACTAGTTTGCTGAAATCTCAGCAAACATTTTTTCACCAAATCTTGATGATACTTGGTGGTAATGATCAGTTCACTAAGCCCACTTGGCTGCCCAATTTTACTCTTCTAGGTTCAAGCGTTCGTTTCCAGCAACACTTTGAATTTTTAGGTTTCACTCTGTTTTCTGCTATATAGATAGATGTGTTTGAAACTCTAAATCAATCACGGTTTGTGCTAGCTCCTTGAAACTTGACCAAATGAAGTAGTTCTAAGTTCTATCTCCATGGTTTGTTTCCTCGTGAAGTACCCCATGCAGAGACTGGCGAAAAACTCTTTCGTTTGAAAGGGGTTGCCAAGCTTCCAAAAAACTACTAGTTTGCTGAAATCTCAGCAAACCTTTTTTTCACCAAATCTTGATGATACTTGGTGGTAATGATCAGTTCACTAATCCCACTTGGCTGCCCAATTTTTATTCTTCTAGGTTGAGGCATTCGTTTCCAGTAACAGTTTGAATTTTTAGGTTTCACTCTGTTTTTATCCTACACAGATAGATGTGTTTGGAATTCTAAATCAAACACGGTTTGTGCTAGCTCCTTGAAACTTGACCAAATGAAGTAGTTCTAAGTTCTATCTCTATGGTTTGTTTCCTCTTGAAGTACCCCATGCAGAGACTGGCGAAAAACACTTTCGTTTGAAAGGGGTTGCCAAGCTTCCAAAAAACTACTAGTTTGCTGAAATCTCAGCAAACATTTTTTCACCAAATCTTGATGATACTTGGTGGTAATGATCAGTTCACTAATCCCACTTGGTTGCCCAACTTTCACTCTTCTAGTTTCAAGCGTTCGTTTCCAGTAACACTTTGAATTTTTGGGTTTCACTCTGTTTTCTGCTATATAGATAGATGTGTTTGAAACTCTAAATCAAGCACGGTTTGTGCTAGCTCCTTGAAACTTGACCAAATGAAGTAGTTCTAAGTTCTATCTCTGTGGTTTGTTTCCTCTTGAAGTACCCCATGCAGAGACTGGCGAAAAACACTTTCGTTTGAAAGGGGTTGCGAAGTTTCCAAAAAACTACTAGTTTGCTGAAATCTCAGCAAACCTATTTTCACCAAATCTTGATGATACTTGGTGGTAATGATCAGTTCACTAATCCCACTTGGCTGCCCAATTTTTATTCTTCTAGGTCGAAGCATTCGTTTCCAGTAAGTGTTTGAATTTTTAGGTTTCACTCTGTTTTCTCCTACATAGATAGCTGTGTTTGGAATTCTAAATCAAACACGGTTTGTGCTAGCTCTTTGAAACTTGACCAAATGAAGTAGTTCTAAGTTCTATCTCTATGGTTTGTTTCCTCCTGAAGTACCCCATGCAGAGACTATCGAAAAACACTTTCGTTTGAAAGGGGTTGCCAAGCTTCCAAAAAACTACTAGTTTGCTGAAATCTCAGCAAACATTTTTTCACCAAATCTTGATGATACTTGGTAGTAATGATCAGTTCACTAATCTCACTTGGCTGCCCAACTTTCAATCTTCTAGTTTCAAGCGTTCGTTTCCAGTAACACTTTGAATTTTTGGGTTTCACTCTGTTTTCTGCTATATAGATAGATGTGTTTGAAACTCTAAATCAAACACGGTTTGTGCTAGCTCCTTGAAACTTGACCAAATGAAGTAGTTCTAAGTTCTATCTCTATGGTTTGTTTCCTCTTGAAGTACCCCTTGCAGAGACTGGCGAAAAACACTTTTGTTTGAAAGGGGTTGCCAAGCTTCCAAAAAACTACTAGTTTGCTGAAATCTCAGCAAACCTTTTTTCACCAAATCTTGATGATACTTGGTGGTAATGATCACTTCACTAATCCCACTTGGCTGCCCAATTTTTATTCTTCTAGGTTGAAGCATTCGTTTCCAGTAACACTTTGAATTTTTAGGTTTCACTCTGTTTTCTCCTACATAGATAGATGTGTTTGAAACTCTAAATCAAACACGGTTTGTGCTAGCTCCGTGAAACATGACAAAATGAAGTAGTTCTAAGTTCTATCTCTATGGTTTGTTTCCTCTTGAAGTACACCATGCAGAGACTGGCGAAAAACACTTTCGTTTGAAAGGGGTTGCCAAGCTTCCAAAAAACTACTAGTTTGCTGAAATCTCAGCAAACCTTTTTTCACCAAAACTTGATGATACTTGGTGGTAATGATCAGTTCATTAATCCCACTTGGCAGCCCAACTTTCACTCTTCTAGGTTCAAGCGTTCGTTTCCAGTAACACTTTGAATTTTTAGGTTTCACTCTGTTTTCTGCTATATAGATAGATGTGTTTGAAACTCTAAATCAAACATGGTTTGTGCTAGCTCCTTGAAACTTGACCAAATGAAGTAGTTCTAAGTTCTATCTCTATGGTTTGTTTCCTCTTGAAGTACCCCATGCAGAGACTGGCGAAAAACACTTTCGTTTGAAAGGGGTTGCCAAGCTTCCAAAAAACTACTAGTTTGCTGAAATCTCAGCAAACCTTTTTTCACCAAATCTTCATGATACTTGGTGGTAATGATCAGTTCACTAAGCCCACTTGGCTGCCCAATTTTTACTCTTCTAGGTTCAAGCGTTCGTTTCCAGCAACACTTTGAATTTTTATGTTTCACTCTGTTTTCTGCTATATAGATAGATGTGTTTGAAACTCTAAATCAAACACGGTTTGTGCTAGCTCCTTGAAACTTTACCAAATGAAGTAGTTCTATGTTCCATCTCTATGGTTTGTTTCCTCTTGAAGTACACCATGCAGAGACTGGCGAAAAACACTTTGGTTTGAAAGGGGTTGCCAAGCTTCCAAAAAACTACTAGTTTGCTGAAATCTCAGCAAACATTTTTTCACCAAAACTTGATGATACTTGGTGGTAATGATCAGTTCACTAATCCCACTTGGCAGCCCAACTTTCACTCTTCTAGGTTCAAGCGTTCGTTTCCAGTAACACTTTGAATTTTTAGGTTTCACGCTGTTTTCTGCTATATAGATAGATGTGTTTGAAACTCTAAGTCAAACACGGTTTGTGCTAGCTCCTTGAAACTTGACCAAATGAAGTACTTCTAAGTTCTATCTCTATGGTTTGTTTCCTCTTGAAGTACCCCATAGAGACTGGCGAAAAACACTTTCGTTTGAAAGGGGTTGCCAAGCTTCCAAAAAACAACTAGTTTGCTGAAATCTCAGCAAACCTTTTTTCACCAAATCTTGATGATACTTGGTGGTAATGATCAGTTCACTAATCTCACTTGGCTGCCCAACTTTCACTCTTCTAGGTTCAAGCGTTCGTTTCCAGTAACACTTTGAATTTTTAGGTTTCACTCTGTTTTCTGCTATATAGATAGATGTGTTTGAAACTCTAAATCAAACATGGTTTGTGCTAGCTCCTTGAAACTTGACCAAATGAAGTAGTTCTAAGTTCTATCTCTATGGTTTGTTTCCTCTTGAAGTACCCCATGCAGAGACTGGCGAAAAACACTTTCGTTTGAAAGGGGTTGCCAAGCTTCCAAAAAACTACTAGTTTGCTGAAATCTCAGCAAACCTTTTTTCACCAAATCTTGATGATACTTGGTGGTAATGATCAGTTCACTAAGCCCACTTGGCTGCCCAATTTTTACTCTTCTAGGTTCAAGCGTTCGTTTCCAGCAACACTTTGAATTTTTATGTTTCACTCTGTTTTCTGCTATATAGATAGATGTGTTTGAAACTCTAAATCAAACACGGTTTGTGCTAGCTCCTTGAAACTTTACCAAATGAAGTAGTTCTATGTTCCATCTCTATGGTTTGTTTCCTCTTGAAGTACACCATGCAGAGACTGGCGAAAAACACTTTGGTTTGAAAGGGGTTGCCAAGCTTCCAAAAAACTACTAGTTTGCTGAAATCTCAGCAAACATTTTTTCACCAAAACTTGATGATACTTGGTGGTAATGATCAGTTCACTAATCCCACTTGGCAGCCCAACTTTCACTCTTCTAGGTTCAAGCGTTCGTTTCCAGTAACACTTTGAATTTTTAGGTTTCACGCTGTTTTCTGCTATATAGATAGATGTGTTTGAAACTCTAAGTCAAACACGGTTTGTGCTAGCTCCTTGAAACTTGACCAAATGAAGTACTTCTAAGTTCTATCTCTATGGTTTGTTTCCTCTTGAAGTACCCCATAGAGACTGGCGAAAAACACTTTCGTTTGAAAGGGGTTGCCAAGCTTCCAAAAAACAACTAGTTTGCTGAAATCTCAGCAAACCTTTTTTCACCAAATCTTGATGATACTTGGTGGTAATGATCACTTCACTAATCCCACTTGGCTGCCCAGATTTTATTCTTCTAGGTTGAGGCATTCGTTTCCAGTAACAGTTTGAATTTTTAGGTTTCACTCTGTTTTCTCCTACATAGATAGATGTGTTTGGAATTCTAAATCAAACACGGTTTGTGCTAGCTCCTTGAAACTTGACCAAATGAAGTAGTTCTAAGTTCTAACTCTATGGTTTGTTTCCTCTTGAAGTACCCCATTCAGAGACTGGCGAAAAACACTTTCGTTTGAAAGGGGTTGCCAAGCTTCCAAAAAACTACTAGTTTGCTGAAATCTCAGCAAACCTTTTTTCACCAAATCTTGATGATACTTGGTGGTAATGATCAGTTCACTAAGCGCACTTGGCTGCCCAATTTTTACTCTTCTAGGTTCAAGCGTTCGTTTCCAGCAACACTTTGAATTTTTATGTTTCACTCTGTTTTCTGCTATATAGATAGATGTGTTTGAAACTCTAAATCAAACACGGTTTGTGCTAGCTCCTTGAAACTTTACCAAATGAAGTAGTTCTATGTTCCATCTCTATGGTTTGTTTCCTCTTGAAGTACACCATGCAGAGACTGGCGAAAAAAACTTTGGTTTGAAAGGGGTTGCCAAGCTTCCAAAAAACTACTAGTTTGCTGAAATCTCAGCAAACATTTTTTCACCAAAACTTGATGATACTTGGTGGTAATGATCAGTTCACTAATCCCACTTGGCAGCCCAACTTTCACTCTTCTAGGTTCAAGCGTTCGTTTCCAGTAACACTTTGAATTTTTAGGTTTCACGCTGTTTTCTGCTATATAGATAGATGTGTTTGAAACTCTAAGTCAAACACGGTTTGTGCTAGCTCCTTGAAACTTGACCAAATGAAGTAGGTCTAAGTTCTATCTCTATGGTTTGTTTCCTCTTGAAGTACCCCATAGAGACTGGCGAAAAACACTTTCGTTTGAAAGGGGTTGCCAAGCTTCCAAAAAACAACTAGTTTGCTGAAATCTCAGCAAACCTTTTTTCACCAAATCTTGATGATACTTGGTGGTAATGATCAGTTCACTAATCCCACTTGGCTGCAAAATTTTTATTGTTCTAGGTTGAGGCATTCGTTTCCAGTAACAGTTTGAATTTTTAGGTTTCACTCTGTTTTCTCCTACCTAGATAGATGTGTTTGGAATTCTAAATCAAACACGGTTTGTGCTAGCTCCTTGAAACTTGACCAAATGAAGTAGTTCTAAGTTCTATCTCTATGGTTTGTTTCCTCTTGAAGTACCCCATGCAGAGACTGGCGAAAAACACTTTCGTTTGAAAGGGGTTGCCAAGCTTCCAAAAAACTACTAGTTTGCTGAAATCTCAGCAAACATTTTTTCACCAAAACTTGATGATACTTGGTGGTAATGATCAGTTCACTAATCCCACTTGGCAGCCCAACTTTCACTCTTCTAGGTTCAAGCGTTCGTTTACAGTAACACTTTGAATTTTTAGGTTTCACGCTGTTTTCTGCTATATAGATAGATGTGTTTGAAACTCTAAGTCAAACACGGTTTGTGCTAGCTCCTTGAAACTTGACCAAATGAAGTAGTTCTAAGTTCTATCTCTATGGTTTGTTTCCTCTTGAAGTACCCCATAGAGACTGGCGAAAAACACTTTCGTTTGAAAGGGGTTGCCAAGCTTCCAAAAAACAACTAGTTTGCTGAAATCTCAGCAAACCTTTTTTCACCAAACCTTGATGATACTTGGTGGTAATGATCAGTTCACTAAGCCCACTTGGCTGCCCAATTTTTACTCTTCTAGGTTCAAGCGTTCGTTTCCAGCAACACTTTGAATTTTTAGGTTTCACTCTGTTTTCTGCTATATAGATAGATGTGTTTGAAACTCTAAATCAAACACGGTTTGTGCTAGCTCCTTGAAACTTTACCAAATGAAGTAGTTCTATGTTCCATCTCTATGGTTTGTTTCCTCTTCAAGTACACCATGCAGAGACTGGCGAAAAACACTTTCGTTTGAAAGGGGTGGCCAAGCTTCCAAAAAACTACTAGTTTTTTGAAATCTCAGCAAAACTTTTTTCACAAATCTTAATGATACTTGGTGGTAATGATCAGTTCACTAATCCCACTTGGCTACCCAATTTTTGTTCTTCTAGGTTGAAGCATTCGTTTCCAGTAACACTTTGAATTTTTAGGTTTCACTCTGTTTTCTGCTATATAGATAGATGTGTTTGAAACTCTAAATCAAACACGGTTTGTGCTAGCTCCTTGAAACTTGACCAAATGAAGTAGTTCTAAGTTCTATCTCCATGGTTTGTTTCCTCTTGAAGTACCCCATGCAGAGACTGGCGAAAAACTCTTTCGTTTGAAAGGGGTTGCCAAGCTTCCAAAAAACTACTAGTTTGCTGAAATCTCAGCAAACCTTTTTTCACCAAATCTTGTGATACTTGGTGGTAATGATCACTTCACTAATCCCACTTGGCTGCCCAGATTTTATTCTTCTAGGTTGAGGCATTCGTTTCCAGTAACAGTTTGAATTTTTAGGTTTCACTCTGTTTTCTCCTACATAGATAGATGTGTTTGGAATTCTAAATCAAACACGGTTTGTGCTAGCTCCTTGAAACTTGACCAAATGAAGTAGTTCTAAGTTCTAACTCTATGGTTTGTTTCCTCTTGAAGTACCCCATTCAGAGACTGGCGAAAAACACTTTCGTTTGAAAGGGGTTGCCAAGCTTCCAAAAAACTACTAGTTTGCTGAAATCTCAGCAAACATTTTTTCACAAAATCTTGATGATACTTGGTGGTAATGATCAGTTCACTAATCTCACTTGGCTGCCCAACTTTCACTCTTCTAGTTTCAAGCGTTCGTTTCCAGTAACACTTTGAATTTTTGGGTTTCACTCTGTTTTCTGCTATATAGATAGATATGTTTGAAACTCTAAATCAAACACGGTTTGTGCTTGCTCCTTGAAACTTGACCAAATGAAGTAGTTCTAAGTTCTATATCTATGGTTTGTTTCCTCTTGAAGTACCCCATGCAGAGACTGGCGAAAAACACTTTCGTTTGAAAGGGGTTGCCAAGCTTCCAAAAAACTACTAGTTTGCTGAAATCTAAGCAAACATTTTTTCACCAAATCTTGATGATACTTGGTGGTAATGATCAGTTCACTAAGCCCACTTGGCTGCCCAATTTTTACTCTTCTAGGTTCAAGCGTTCGTTTTTAGCAACACTTTGAATTTTTAGGTTTAACTCTGTTTTCTGCTATATAGATAGATGTGTTTGAAACTCTAAATCAATCACGGTTTGTGCTAGCTCCTTGAAACTTGACCAAATGAAGTAGTTCTAAGTTCTATCTCCATGGTTCGTTTCCTCGTGAAGTACCCCATGCAGAGACTGGCGAAAAACTCTTTCGTTTGAAAGGGGTTGCCAAGCTTCCAAAAAACTACTAGTTTGCTGAAATCTCAGCAAACCTTTTTTCACCAAAACTTGATGATACTTGGTGGTAATGATCAGTTCACTAATCCCACTTGGCAGCCCAACTTTCACTCTTCTAGGTTCAAGCGTTCGTTTCCAGTAACACTTTGAATTTTTAGGTTTCACTCTGTTTTCTGCTATATAGATAGATGTGTTTGAAACTCTAAATCAAACATGGTTTGTGCTAGCTCCTTGAAACTTGAACAAATGAAGTAGTTCTAAGTTCTATCTCTATGGTTTGTTTCCTCTTGAACTACCCCATGCAGAGACTGGCGAAAAACACTTTCGTTTGAAAGGGGTTGCCAAGCTTCCAAAAAACTACTAGTTTGCTGAAATCTCAGCAAACCTTTTTTCACCAAATCTTGATGATACTTGGTGGTAATGATCAGTTCACTAAGCCCACTTGGCTGCCCAATTTTTACTCTTCTAGGTTCAAGCGTTCGTTTCCAGCAACACTTTGAATTTTTATGTTTCACTCTGTTTTCTGCTATATAGATAGATGTGTTTGAAACTCTAAATCAAACACGGTTTGTGCTAGCTCCTTGAAACTTTACCAAATGAAGTAGTTCTATGTTCCATCTCTATGGTTTGTTTCCTCTTGAAGTACACCATGCAGAGACTGGCGAAAAACACTTTGGTTTGAAAGGGGTGGCCAAGCTTCCAAAAAACTTCTAGTGTGCTGAAATCTCAGCAAAACTTTTTTCACCAAATCTTAATGATACTTGGTGGTAATGATCAATTCACTAATCCCACTTGGCTACCCAATTTTTATTCTTCTAGGTTGAAGCATTCGTTTCCAGTAACACTTTGTATTTTTAGGTTTCACTCTGTTTTCTGCTATATAGATAGATGTGTTTGAAACTCTAAATCAAAAACGGTTTGTGCTAGCTACTTGAAACTTGATCAAATGAAGTAGTTCTAAGTTCTATCTCCATGGTTTGTTTCCTCTTGAAGTACCCCATGCAGAGACTGGCGAAAAACTCTTTCGTTTGAAAGGGGTTGCCAAGCTTCCAAAAAACTACTAGTTTGCTGAAATCTCAGCAAACCTTTTTTCACCAAATCTTGATGATACTTGGTGGTAATGATCAGTTCACTAATCCCACTTGGCTGCCCAGTTTTTATTCTTCTAGATTGAGGCATTCGTTTCCAGTAACAGTTTGAATTTTTAGGTTTCACTCTGTTTTCTCCTACATAGATAGATGTGTTTGGCATTCTAAATCAAACACGGTTTGTGCTAGCTCCTTGAAAAGTGACCAAATGAAGTAGTTCTATGTTCTATCTCCATGGTTTGTTTCCTCTTGAAGTACCCCATGCAGAGACTGGCGAAAAACACTTTCGTTTGAAAGGGGTTGCCAAGCTTCCAAAAAACTACTAGTTTGCTGAAATGTCAGCAAACATTTTTTCACCAAAACTTGATGATACTTGGTGGTAATGATCAGTTCACTAATCCCACTTGGCAGCCCAACTTTCACTCTTCTAGGTTCAAGCGTTCGTTTACAGTAACACTTTGAATTTTTAGGTTTCACGCTGTTTTCTGCTATATAGATAGATGTGTTTGAAACTCTAAGTCAAACACGGTTTGTGCTAGCTCCTTGAAACTTGACCAAATGAAGTAGTTCTAAGTTCTATCTCTATGGTTTGTTTCCTCTTGAAGTACCCCATAGAGACTGGCGAAAAACACTTTCGTTTGAAAGGGGTTGCCAAGCTTCCAAAAAACAACTAGTTTGCTGAAATCTCAGCAAACCTTTTTTCACCAAACCTTGATGATACTTGGTGGTAATGATCAGTTCACTAAGCCCACTTGGCTGCCCAATTTTTACTCTTCTAGGTTCAAGCGTTCGTTTCCAGCAACACTTTGAATTTTTAGGTTTCACTCTGTTTTCTGCTATATAGATAGATGTGTTTGAAACTCTAAATCAAACACGGTTTGTGCTAGCTCCTTGAAACTTTACCAAATGAAGTAGTTCTATGTTCCATCTCTATGGTTTGTTTCCTCTTCAAGTACACCATGCAGAGACTGGCGAAAAACACTTTCGTTTGAAAGGGGTGGCCAAGCTTCCAAAAAACTACTAGTTTGCTGAAATCTCAGCAAAACTTTTTTCACCAAATCCTAATGATACTTGGTGGTAATGATCAGTTCACTAATCCCACTTGGCTACCCAATTTTTATTCTTCTAGGTTGAAGCATTCGTTTCCAGTAACACTTTGAATTTTTAGGTTTCACTCTGTTTTCTGCTATATAGATAGATGTGTTTGAAACTCTAAATCAAACACGGTTTGTGCTAGCTCCTTGAAACTTGACCAAATGAAGTAGTTCTAAGTTCTATCTCCATGGTTTGTTTCCTCTTGAAGTACCCCATGCAGAGACTGGCGAAAAACTCTTTCGTTTGAAAGGGGTTGCCAAGCTTCCAAAAAACTACTAGTTTGCTGAAATCTCAGCAAACATTTTTTCACCAAAACTTGATGATACTTGGTGGTAATGATCAGTTCACTAATCCCACTTGGCAGCCCAACTTTCACTCTTCTAGGTTCAAGCGTTCGTTTACAGTAACACTTTGAATTTTTAGGTTTCACGCTGTTTTCTGCTAAATAGATAGATGTGTTTGAAACTCTAAGTCAAACACGGTTTGGGCTAGCTCCTTGAAACTTGACCAAATGAAGTAGTTCTAAGTTCTATCTCTATGGTTTGTTTCCTCTTGAAGTACCCCATAGAGACTGGCGAAAAACACTTTCGTTTGAAAGTGGTTGCCAAGCTTCCAAAAAACTACTAGTTTGCTGAAATCTCAGCAAACCTTTTTTCACCAAACCTTGATGATACTTGGTGGTAATGATCAGTTCACTAAGCCCACTTGGCTGCCCAATTTTTACTCTTCTAGGTTCAAGCGTTCGTTTCCAGCAACACTTTGAATTTTTAGGTTTCACTCTGTTTTCTGCTATATAGATAGATGTGTTTGAAACTCTAAATCAAACACGGTTTGTGCTAGCTCCTTGAAACTTTACCAAATGAAGTAGTTCTATGTTCCATCTCTATGGTTTGTTTCCTCTTCAAGTACACCATGCAGAGACTGGCGAAAAACACTTTCGTTTGAAAGGGGTGGCCAAGCTTCCAAAAAACTACTAGTTTGCTGAAATCTCAGCAAAACTTTTTTCACCAAATCTTAATGATACTTGGTGGTAATGATCAGTTCACTAATCCCACTTGGCTACCCAATTTTTATTCTTCTAGGTTGAAGCATTCGTTTCCAGTAACACTTTGAATTTTTAGGTTTCACTCTGTTTTCTGCTATATAGATAGATGTGTTTGAAACTCTAAATCAAACACGGTTTGTGCTAGCTCCTTGAAACTTGACCAAGTGAAGTAGTTCTAAGTTCTATCTCTATGGTTTGTTTCCTATTGAAGTACCCCATGCAGAGACTGGCGAAAAACTCTTTCGTTTGAAAGGGGTTGCCAAGCTTCCAAAAAACTACTAGTTTGCTGAAATCTCAGCAAACCTTTTTTCACCAAATCTTGATGATACTTGGTGGTAATGATCAGTTCACTAAGCCCACTTGGCTGCCCAATTTTTATTCTTCTAGGTTGAGGCATTCGTTTCCAGTAACAGTTTGAATTTTTAGGTTTCACTCTGTTTTCTCCTACACAGATAGATGTGTTTGGAATTCTAAATCAAAGACGGTTTGTGCTTGCTCCTTGAAACTTGACCAAATGAAGTAGTTCTAAGTTCTATCTCTATGGTTTGTTTCCTCTTGAAGTACCCCATGCAGAGACTGGCGAAAAACACTTTCGTTTGAAAGGGGTTGCCAAGTTTCCAAAAAACTACTAGTTTGCTGAAATCTCAGCAAACCTATATTCACCAAATCTTGATGATACTTGGAGGTAATGATCAGTTCACTAATCCCACTTGGCTGCCCAATTTTTATTCTTCTAGGTCGAAGCATTCGTTTCCAGTAAGTGTTTGAATTTTTAGGTTTCACTCTGTTTTCTCCTACATAGATAGCTGTGTTTGGAATTCTAAATCAAACACGGTTTGTGCTAGCTCCTTGAAACTTGACCAAATGAAGTAGTTCTAAGTTCTATTTCTATGGTTTGTTTCCTCTTGAAGTACCC
>NW_027512203.1:300000-540980 GCF_048772815.1 Callospermophilus lateralis
AAAGCAATGAGTTCTGACTGTGTGGAGTTCAGTACCATAAACATTCCTTTAATTAGTTCCCAGGGGGTGGAGTCAGCTGTACTCTGGACTGGGGAAGTAGGCAAAGACGGAAACCGGGAATTATGAGATGGTAGAGGGGTTCTGGTAGATCTAGGCATGGGAGGTATAGGAGGCTTAATTCCTGGCTTGAGGGGATTGGGCCCTATTGCTGTGGGATTTTCTTTCTTTTTAAGCTGGAGAGTGAACCAGAGACCAAAGTCATAACCGGGGCCATAAATATAGAATTGCATTCCCCACGTATTTCTCATAGGCCATTTTGTTCTGAGGTAGCCCCTTCCTTTGGAAGTGAAAGTTATATTGAGGGGGTAACATAGACTATTCTTTCCACAGCGAATTTTTGACACCACTTGGCTAGTGGCACATTTCTTGGGATCAATCCAGGTGTCATTTCATCCTACCCAAATCTTGCTGTCTGGGGAGTTTGGGTTCCACCATGCAGCTTCCGTTTGTTCACAACCCCAAGATCTAAAATAAAAGTTACTGGGTCCTCCACAGGTTTGGGCCTGTTTGCGACTTTGGAAATCTGCTGGGCACACATAATAGTCTTGACTGGCTAGTTTACACATGAGCTTGGGGAGATGACATCCATAATTCATGGGGTAAAGTGGTCTATGTTGCCCTGGTTTGCATTTGAGTGGGATCTGTGTGGGGTCCTCTATGTCAGGGAGATCCCAGTCAGAGAGGCCTATGGGAAGCTGACAAATGTCCGGGGGAGAGATGGCCACCAATTCCATAAGGGGGCTGTATGTGAAATACACCACCCTACTTGCCCAGTAGGATTTATAACTTGCCATCGTTGCTGAACAGGCTGATGGGGATTAGGACTGCTGATGGTCAGGGGAAGAATCCATAGCCCTACCCACACGACGGACACGCAACTTGAGATGGTTACCAGTCTGTTTCAGTTTCCAGCCGGCGTCTGTACAGGGTGCAGGCATGAGATGGGTGGTATGGATCTATGAAGTGATCTCATCCACTTTCACCACTGTGGGTGTTATAAGCAGCACCTGGTATGGTCCTTTCCAGCGGGGTTCCAGGGATGACACCTGATGCCATCTCACGTAGATGAACTCTCCCACTTGATATCGATGTGGGGTTCCCTCATCTCCAGGCTGATTAGCAGAGGCCAACTGTTTCCACAGGTATCGCTGGGTGCTGGTTTTGTTCAAGGGCTTTATGTCTGTCAAGCAAGGGGGTGTGAAAGGAATCATTAAGTCTCCTAGTTGGGGTTAGGTCCCTTACTGAAGGAGGGGCACCATAGAGAATTTCATAAGGGGTGAGGTTACACAAAGAAGAAGACTTGGTATTTCTTGCACAAAACAGTGCATAACTTAGGAACAGAGTCCAATTTTTCATGCCAGTCTCCAAGCTTAATTTCGTTAAGGTCTCTATGATGGTTCTATTCATCCTTTCTACCTGTCCTGAGCTCTGGGGTCTATAAGCACAATGTAACTTCCAATTAATCCCCAGGGTCCTGGCAAATCCCTGTCTTACCTGGGCCATGAATACCGGTCACTTATCCGACCCTATTACCTTAGGCAGGCTGAACCTTGGAAAATGTCTTCTAGGATCTTTTTGACCACCAGCTGAGCCGTTTCTTTCTTCATGGGGAAGGCTTCGACCCATCCTGAAAAAGTATCTACAAAGACTAGGAGACATTTAAGTCCAATCCTTGCTGGCTTTATTTCAGTAAAGCTCACTTCCCAGAATTGTCCTGGTCTGATTCCTCATAAGCGCTTCCCTGAAGTAAGCTTCGATGGGTAAGTATTAACTAATTGGCCAACTTGACAAGCTGTAGTCACCTGCGCAGTTATTTCTTTCCTCTGTGAGTCAGTCAATAATAATTCCTTCCTTTGGTCCTTTAAGAGTGCCTATAACTTCTTAGAGTCTAAGTGGGTGAGCTGGTGTATGTCTTTGAGATAAAGGTGGGCTTTTGAAAATTGTGTACTTGGCTCTGTAGGTTCCCAGAGTTCTGTATCTGTCTCCTCAGATGATAAGTTGCCTGAATGTTCCGGTGCGGCCAAGTCTCCTGATTGTTGTTCCCCCCGGTGTGGAAAAAGTGAACAGAGGCACTCCGTTTAGGGCTGCCAATTAGCTTCCTCATCTGCCCTTCTGTTTCCAACCGCCACGGGGTCGTTTCCCTTCTGGTGCCCTGGACAGTGCACTATGCCTAGGTCCGTAGGGCCCTGCACTGCTGAGAGAAGGTGGAGGATCATATCTTTGTTCTTTATTTCTTTATTTCTTTCCCAGCGGAGGTTAATAGCTGCCTTTGCTGGTAAATAGCCCCGTGCACATTTGCAGTGGCAAATGCATAGCGGCTATCAGTGTATATGGTGGCCCTTTTGCCTGTTGCTAGTACCAATGCTTTCGTAAGGGCAATCAGTTCTGCCTTTTGGACTGATGTCTCTTCTGTGAGAGCAGAGAAACAGATGACATTAGTTTTGCTAACTACTGCTGCTCCAGCCCACCACGTACCATCTTGGAGGAAGCTGCTCTCGTTCGTAAACCATACGACTTCAGGGTGAGGCAGTGGCTGGATCCTTCAAGTCTCGTCCTATACTGGTTTCTCTGCCTCTTTTTGGGGCACTCTTTGTCCAAGTTTTCTTTTTCTTTACAGTAGGCACATTGATCTGAGGCCAGGGGCAGCCTTTGGCATGGGCCCATGTATCCCTTCATGTCTCCGTGCTTTTTAACTTCTGGTCTATTTGCTGCTCTGACCAAAACCTTAGCCAATGATTTAGTCTGCCTTTTGCTCCTTTCATCCTCCTTTTGTTCCCTTTCCTTCTCTCTCATCTGTTCCCATTCCTCCTCAGTTTCTCTCTTATAATATACTTTCTCAGTTTCTCTGACTAAATCTCTTAAGGTCATATCTTGTAATCCATCTAGACGTTGTAACTTTCTCTTAATATCTAGGGCAGCCTGCTGGATAAAGGCCATTGCAACAGAGGTTTTTTTGTCCTCTGCCTGAGGATCAAAAGGAGTATATTTTCTATTTGCTTCCATAATTCTCTCCAGAATCATAGAGGGAGACTCATTAGGACCTTGGATTATCTCTCTTACCATGGCCAAATTAGTCGGCCCTCTGGCGGCCACTTGGAGCCCCGCTATTAGAGCCCGGTGATAAGTGGACAAATGCTACCAACCTTCAAAGGTGTTGGGGTCCCAGTTTTGTCGGTTCATGGGCCCATAAGGACGAAGAGGGAGCATCACAGTGGCTTCTGAGTTTTCTATTTTCCGTAGCTGGCGGGTTTCTTCAGGTGGCCCAGCTTCCACCAGAAAAGGAGGGGCTGCTGCTGCTGCGGAGAAGTCCCTTGGAGGGCTTGGGTCTGGCCCAATTGCCTCTAGTGGCGGAGAGGCTGAGTCAGTGGTGGGAGAATCATCTGGAATGTGTTGGCGGTTGGGGAGCGAGGGTAGAGGATAAGGAGGGGGAGGATTGTCCAGTCTTGTGACTCAGGAAGAATGGGGGGAAGATGGGGAGGGAACGGAAGGTTTGAATGATAGGATCCTGGGGAAGGGGTATATGGCTGTTGATCTGGGTGGCCACGTGGTCCCGGCTGAAAGACAATATCTCTGACTTTTCGGATTAGAGGGAAGTAGAAGGATCCTTCTGCGGGCCACCCGACTTTGAGGATGGGCCATTCTGAAGCACAGAGAGTCTGCCAGGTCTGACATTTAACTGAAAAATAATGATTCTGGGCCCTTGAGCGGACATCAGTCCAATGATCAAGGGTCAGCGACAGAAGCAAGAAAGTGCTTTGTCCCATAATGGGAGTTACTCAAAAAGAGACAGTGAAGACACAAACGCAACACAGACAAAGACAAACAGTAAACGTTTAACATGGGTCCAAGACAAATATTAGAACTCAGTAACTGGCAAAACCTGATGGGTTAGACAATAAAGACAGACAGTAAACTCAACATGAGTTCGGGACAATGAACAAAACTGTGTAGCCAGCAAAACCTCATGGGCTGGCAAACCGAATTCTGAAGCAAAATATAACCGAGTTGAGGAAACTAATATTCCTTGATTTCCCTCATCCTCTGGAGTATCCCCCAGGGACGTGGCCAGTAGCTCTGTGACACGTCTGCCAGCCACCGTCAGAGAGAGCTAATGCTCTTCACCGACAGCCACTTTGCCAAGCCCTCACCTGAAACCCGAAACCAGAAAGAGGCGCCTTTCTTACCCTGAGAGGAGTCCCTTGGGGTCTTTCGTCCGCTGCGCCGGATATCTCACCTGGGGCCTCCAGATGAAAAGTTGGGGCGAACATCGGAGGAAAAGACCACCAACAGGCTTTCTCATGCAACACCAAAGGGTTTATTGGGGGTATAGCGTGCTGGAGCTCAGGGCTCACTTCAGAGGAGCAAAGAACAAAGAGCCCTAAGAACCACTCGAGCGGAGTTTATATACATTCTTTAGAGAGGGTAGGGACTTTACACACATGATAGCCTCCTTTAGCAAATCATCATATTCCACGGGAAAATCAAATAACAAATCTAAAACATGATTAGCACATTCATTGGCGGGAACAGGTTGGGCAGGGGGTGATTGGTCAGCCCTAAGAAGGGGTATACATTTAAATTGATTGGTGGATGCACTGTGATGTATACGTGGTGAGCTGCATGGTTTCTGGGGAGGGGCTGTTAAGTAACTAGGTCCTCAGGGAAGATTTCAACACACATCTAATGTGCAAATCCGGGAATTGTCTTAACTGCCACAGGAATTTCAGGTGCTGAGTGCAGCTTGGAAACTTTACAAAACCTGGTTCTTTACATTTCAATTTCAATTCCTTTTATTCTTTCAGAACCTTACAGAGGAAGGCGAGAGAGTTCATCGACAATTACTGCTATTTTGGCTATATTGGTTTTGGATGCACACATGGGATCTTTCTTTAGATCCATCTGGTGCTGATAATCTAAGCCATAGCCTCAAACAGGGCCAAGAGGCTGATTAAAACATATCCATTTCCAAAGCAATTACTACTCTGAAGTCAGTTACAGAACTCAGTCTCTTAGGAGAATCACGCCAGTGTTAAAGCCCAGGTGAACACAGTCATCTCATCCAAAAGCCACACAAGTTACCACAATTAAAATCAAAACAATCCCACATGGCCCTCATCTACTTCCATATAGTCACTAATCATAACCTCTGGCTGAAGGTTTCCTTAAATGGCACAGCCCAATAGAGTGTCCATACTAAGCTCCCTTCCCCTCATTTGCCTAAATTCAGGGTGGCCTGGACACCCTTCCTGTGAACCAGGATTGATCACATAGTTCTGCCATTAATACTGCTCTGTTCTGCAATTTGAGGCCTACTGACTGTCAGGTATAGATTCCTTATGTGATTTGGAGTCATTATTAAACCCAAGCACCTTTGCAGGTATTGGAAGAACTCATTTGACCGAAAAAATCCCAATACTCCCTTGATGGAGGTCAAGAACCAAACAGAGGAAGGCAAGAGTCTTCATCCACAATGACTGATTTTTTGCCATTTTGGTTTTGGATGCACACATTGGATCTTTCTTTAGATCCATCCGATGCTGATAATCTAAGCCACAGCCTCACACAGGGCCAAGAGGCTGATTCAGAGACATTCCTTTCCAAAGTAATTAAGCAAAGAGCCACAGGTGATGCCCATTCATTTCCATTTTAAAACTGTTTTCTTCAGGCTTCACAAAGGGTGGCCTGAGGCAAAGACCTTCCTGACATTCAGGGCAACAGAACAATAGGTAAGCAAAAGGGCCAAAGCAGGGTTTCTCCACTGAGACTTTCCTGGTCACACTGATATCTGAGTTTTCTGAGATGCTTGCCATTCCCTTCAGCTATGGATTACATGGCCATGTCACAGAGTTTGGAGGTGGTACATATTTTGGACACAAAACCATGAGCCTATTCTGGAGAGTGGCCAGAATTCAGGAAGAAAACAGGAACTTAGGAAGACAGTACATGTTGTCCATCGATAAGGCAACCTGCAATCCATTCCTAAAATGGGTAGGATGAATGCTGGGAAGCTTTCTACTAGACAGGACACATCCATTGATTCATTCTCTTTTCTAATGTCTACAACCACGGACACAGTGGGATACACAGACATAGAAACACTCGCCTTGTCAAAAGACTTTCTAGAGACATTCCACTCCAAACCAAGCAAGCCGCCTTCCCTACCTATTCTCAGAATATAAGACAAAACCACAAACTCACACCCACACTGAAAAAGGCACCTCCTTCCCCAAAGTAAGTCTGTGACTATCCAGAGTGTCCTCTGAATGGTGGGCTATACTATGTTCCCCAGAAATGGCCTGTCCTTTCTCAGATCTGGTCTCCTTGGCCAACTCTGTGAAATATCAGGAGCCCGCGGTGAGCCACTTCTTGCTTTCTCTGGAAAGGCCAGTCTTCAAACTTTCCTGGCATTTGGCCATCCTCACATCAGTAGGTACCAAGAAAGACTGACTCTGTCCTTGGTAAATTTAAACAAGTGATCCCACTGTACTGGGAATTGGACTGGTTCTGGATGCCTGACTTCCTGGATCCCAAGTTCACAGAGTTCCATCACCAAGGAAGTGAGGTGAGGTCACTTCCTTCAGGAACTGAATGAGGTGACTGCCTTAGCAACTACTTTTTCCGAACAGTTGCTTCCATACTTCCTCTGACACTTTCACAAGTTAGATAGGTATCTCAACCATAGGAACCCAGGAACAGCTCTCCACAAAGGCCTTGGTTGGTCCATCTTTTCTACATTAAGGAGAGAGGGTGAATGAGACACAACCCTTCATCCTTACCAGGTTGTTTTCCATGGAATATGACTTTTGCTCTCTCATGTCCTTCATAGTTGCCTACATGTTCTCCAGGGATCATTTCTGCATGGACCTTTGAGGTTTTCAGCAGGTGGAAGATCCACTACATTCCTGTATTGTAAGACCAACTCTGTCGCTGCTGTTCTGTAATGTTAGATTGAGGGAACAGTGTATGGTTAGGGTTAATAACATGTGTGATTTGGGTTAGGAATCATTCTGCTGGATGAATAATGGTATTGGGAACCTGCGATATGTATGAGAATATATAGGTGAAATATATGTATGAAAACAGAAATCTAGGTAAGATTTGAAGCCCAAAAGAGCATTGGGCCCTTGATTGGAATACTTAGCTTTGAATTAGGTTGTGCACAGATGTGTCAGATTAATCAATATACAATGGCATAGGACCTTGTACCTTCGATGATTGAATGTCGAAGAGAACATCCAGTCAAAAAGGGATAGTCGGAAGTGAAAGGTTAATAAAATAGGTATTTGTCACTTCCTGGGAAGAATTTTGTGTTTATTCCGAGCATAATGTAGTTGTAAAAAAAAAATGATTAAATTAAAAAGACACCTTGAAGAGCGTCAATGAGAGAGTGAGAGGACCAAAAAAAGTGGTTTGAGTCTTGGTTCACCCAGTCCCCCTGTTTGACTACTTTTTTATCAACCCTGGCCTGTCCGATAATAATCTCCATATTATTGCTAACTATAAAACCCTGTTTGCTCAACCGTGTAATTTCTTTTCTCTAAGCTCAAATTGGACAAGTTAAACTTATGGTAATACCCCACTAGCAGACATAGAATGTGACACCCCCCAATGATCACTTTTATGATTAAAAGTAGCTAGAAGAAGAAGTGGGGAATTAAAGATTAATAAAATATGTACTTGTCACTTTTTTTTTTCTGTATGCTTAACAAAACACTGTTGAAATCTTGAGAACTGTTTGCTAATCTTGTTCCCAGAATGTCCTGTCCCCAAATGCCAAACTGCAGAATGTACTCCCTCACCCGGTTGAATGCAAACCGCCCACTCTCCCTCACCCATCAATAAACTTCGCTCCCTGCCCTCCCCAAAGAAAGTATATAAGCTCTGCTTAAGCTCTTCTCAGGGCTCTCTGCTCTATTCAAGTGAGCTCAGACCCCCTGCATGCTGACCCCCTATAAACCCTTTGCTGTTGCATGAGATAGTCTTTTGGTGGTCTCTTCCTCCGAAGCTCGCCCAATGTTTACTTTGATGATTGGGTGTAGAAAAGAACATTCAGTCAAAAAGGGATAGTCGGTAGGATTAGGAAGATAGTTGTTAGGTTTAGGAAGAAGAGTGAGTATAGGTTTTGGAAAAAAAATATTCTTTATCAATAGGGTTTTGTTTAGAGTGTGAATGTAAATGTTAGCCCATGTGAAGAGTCAGTCAAAATAGTGAACCGGAGAAAATATGTAGGAAAACAGATATCAATAGAGATATTACGAAATAAGGCAAAGTATAAAGTGGGTGATAGGATTAGACATTTTCAATAGGGTTGAATTTGAATATATGATCTTAGGAGAAACCAATATGTAGTCACTAATTGGATTGATATTTGAGAGCATTAGGCAACCTGGACATGGCTGTGTTTAGTAATCCATGTTCATTTTCAATTTAGGCTTTGGTACAATAATAAGTGTGAACCTTGCATTTTGTGTCCAGAATATTACTGTGATAAAATGTATATGTAGATCAGGTGACATGAGTAATTTTTCCATCATTTCTGGGAGCAATATTTTGAAGATTAATAAGTTAGTATTGGGGGTACAAAGACGTGTACCTTGTGTCTATGAATATAGAGCTAATGCATGAATAGACCATACTGTTAATAAATAATATAACTGGTTCCACTTTATATAATGCATTGGATTCGTATCTTAAAATATATAAGAAATCTTATATTGATATACATACATTCATTCCAACTAGTTATACATCTAATGGTAAAATTAAGGTTATGGTTTATCATGAAAAGTGTGTGAGTTTTGCTTCAAAAGTGATTATGGAAATCAAAAATAATGTGTTTGGAAAGAAGTCTCATGAAAAGACCAGTCAAGAACCATGAAAAAATACATGTGTTCTGAAGCAGGAAGTGATTGAAAGTGAAACAAATGCCTCTAAATTCGCAAACTTGTGGATGAAATATATATATTATTATGTGCATAAACTGAAGAAATAGTAATGTACCAGTTTTGAATAAAAATGAACGTCAAAATACACATCATGTCCCATAGGAATCAATTTGCATTGATGTTAACCTGGGTCAGTTACTGTATTAATTTTAGGATTTGTAGGCACCATTCACTGAAGATAGTTTTCAGTACTAGGAAACAAATACGTATTTCAGGTGGATGAATATTTCTGACGATAATCTTGTGAAAAGTTGATTATAAATTCACATATATGAATATGAATGAATTTAGGAAATGTATAATAAGACACATGTATTTCATATTTTGAAAAATCTGGAAAGTTTGTATATATATATATATATATATATATATATATATATATATATATATATATACACACACACATGCACACAGAAATTAAAAAGTAGCAATATATATGCCAATTGAAATTCACCATGAAATATATATCATCCACAGTTTCAAAAATATTCATTTTACTGAACATGGATTTATGTATAATGTTGTTAAACTAGGAAGCTCACAGAGAGTTCGAATTTTAACTTCCAACAGCATTTAGGAGAAGTGATCTCTTCTCACAATGTGTATCTGCCAAGTCAACCACTTCACAAGAATGTATGTGTTGTACCTTGTAGGATTCTATATGTGCATATAAAAATACATGTGCAAATAGGCTACAGAGAAAGGGAGACAGGAATTCACATATTTGTTAACTTTAAAAACACATGGAGAACAATTTCAACAAAAGTTGACTAGATTTATAACTCCTACACTACATAATGCAAAAGGCAAATTCAACTATACACCATGCCTCCTCTGAACTGCTTGTATTTCTACTCTGTTTGGATTATTATTCTCCATCATATTAGGATAAGTAGTCAGAGTCTAGTAGGCTATGGGTTAGTGTCAGGGATTCAGTATTTCGAATGGAAAATTGGAAAAGGTATCCAATGTGTATGTAATTATGTGCTATGAAAAATCTTCCCACTCTTATCCAGAACAATGCCTTGACATTACCTTTGCCATAAGTAAGACACAATTACAGGAGAAGAGTTCGAAAATCTGTGCATATATATATATATATATATATATATATATATATATATATATATGGAATGCAATATGCTCAGTTGTTCACAAACTTGGAGGTGGTAGATGAGTTTACAAAAGTAACGAACAGGGTAAACCCTCCACAAAAATGGAGCTTTGCTGGCCTAAAGACTTCTTGAGAAACTGCCTCTGAGGTTGGGAACTTGAAATATATGTTGTTGTCAGGAGCTTAATCTTCATTTGTGGTGAGACAATTAAAGCTGGATCTGCATCTATGTGACCTGAAGGATCTTGTTTCTTATTTTCCAATGAACATGAGACAGCAGTGCTGAATTCTCTCTTTGTAGGTAAACTGTGGCCACTGGGGGCTATGTGTCTCCCTGTGAGGACTCTGAAACCATTTGGTCATCCTCCAATTTTCGTGGTGTTTCTTGCTGCTGCACTGGGAGTTTGGTATTTGCTTCGTGAAATACAAAGATTTCAACTGGGACACAGTGCTAGAGGGAGTTCTGTCATGTGTGGTGTGTCAGGGTCTGCAAGAGAATGCACCAACCAGGCCTCTATCTCACATAGCTTGCCCCCTTGACCATAGCAACCTGATTCTGAACATTGCCCTGAAAACTCTCCATATAACAAGATGCATTTACATATAAGGGTTTGCTGGCTACACTATGTCAGTCACAAGCTATTTGGAAGCCAATGGCAGGTCCACATGACTCCACCACAGATGTTTTATCACACACCTGCACACCACTACTCTAGGCCCACTACTCAGGAGGCTCCAACTTACTGGCATCACTGTTCTTCAACATTTTCATGAAACCCAGTCAATCAAGGCACTGTATTGTATACTAATGATCAGCAACAGGACATCCAAAGTTTCTCCAGTGCCACCTGGTCATGGGAATTTCAAAAATTTGATGGTATTCATCTAGCCATTTTTCAAGGATGAAGTTGGAGGCACTGTGGGTTTCAATTCATTCAGGAACCACTAAATGGTGAGGAAGTTCATTTCAATGAATTCTCTGGACAACACTCACAGGAAAGGCTTCCCAAAGAGTGGCCAAAAGGTCACATGAAGCCAGGCCCATTGAACTGTACAATGTGAGGTCCATGTGTGTTTTGACTCTCAACTATGGCTGCCATGTTTTCATAATAAAATCATGTGATATCCTGGCTGAGATTCCCAGTGCTCTGTGGAAAACCAACCTGGGACTAGATTTCAGATTCCAAGCGTGAATCTCATGTGTGGCCTCCTAAAATCCCAACTCAATTCATGGCAATACTACTCTGACGTCAGTTCCAGAACTCAGTCTATAAGGGGAATCACCCAAGAGTGAAGCCCTGGTGGACCGAGTCATCTCTTCCAACTGCCACAAAAATGACAACAATTATAACCAAAACACTCCCACATGGCCCTCATTTTCTTCCATAAAGACATCCATCA
Organism: Callospermophilus lateralis; assembly: GCF_048772815.1. NCBI lineage: Eukaryota > Metazoa > Chordata > Mammalia > Rodentia > Sciuridae > Callospermophilus > Callospermophilus lateralis. The sequence continues at coordinate 311,521 of NW_027512203.1, forward strand.
TAACTTCTGGCAAGAGGTTTCCATAAGTGGCGCAGCTCAAGAGAGTGTCCAATATAAGCTTCCTTGTCCCTCATTTGCCTAAAGTAAGTGTGGCCTGGACACTCTTCCTGTCAACCAGGAGTGATCAAATAGGCCTGCCATTAATACTGCTCTGCTTCTACTATTTGAGGCCTACTGACTGTCAGGTATAGATTCTTTATGTGTTTTGTAGTCATGAGAAAACACTACCACATCTGCAGGGCTTTGAAGAACTCATTTTACCCAAGGGTCCATAATCACACTTGATGGAGGTCAGGAACCTAACAGAGGAAGGTGAGAGACTTCATCCACAATGACTGATCTTTTTGAATTTTGGTTATGGATGCACACATGGGATCTTTCTTTAGATCCATCAGGTGCTGACAATCTAAGCCCCAGCTTCACCGAGAGCCAAGAGGCTGATTCAGACACATCCATTTCCAAAGAAATTAAGCAAAAAGCCACAGGTGATGCCCACTCATTTCCATTTGAATACTGTTTTCTTCAGGCTTCACAAAAAGGTGGCCTGAGCCAAAGACTTTCCTTACATTTAGGGCAACAGAAAAATAGGTAAGCAAATGACCCAAAGCAGGGTTTCTCCACTGAGACTTTCCTGGTCACAATGATATCTGAGTTTTCTGACATGCTCCCCTTCCCTTCAGCTCTCCAGTACATGGCCATGTGACAGAGCTTGGAGGTGCCACATAGCTTGGACACAAAACTTTGAGCCTATTCTGGAGAGTGTCCAGAATTCAGGAAGAAAACAGGAACTTAGAAAGATAGTAGGTTTTGCCCATTGATAAGGCTAGCCGCAATCCATTCATAAATTGGCAGTATGAATGCTGGGAAGCTTTCTACTAGACAGAACACATCCATGATGCATTCTTTTTCTAATACCAAGACCACAAACAGAGTGGGATACACAGTAATAGAAACACTCACCTTGTCAGAGGACATACTAGATAAAGTCCTCTCCAAACCAAACAAGTCGCCTTTCCTACATATTCTCAAACTCACACCCACACTCAAAAAGGCACCACCTTCCCCAAAGTAGGTCTGTGACTATCCGGAGTGTCCTATGATGGGTGGGATATACTATATTTCCACGAAATGCACTGTGCTGTCTCAGTTCTGGTCTCCTTGGCCAACTCTGTGAAGTTGTCAGAAGTCACTGGTGATCCACTACCTGCTTTCTCAGGAAAGGCCCCTCTTCTTAGCTTTCCTGGCTTTTGGCCATCCTCACATAACTAGGAACCAAGAAAGACTGACTCTGTCCTTGGTTTACCCAAACAAGTGAGACCACTGGAACTGGGACTGGAACTGGCTGTGGTCTCCTGGCTTCCTGAATCCCAAGTTTAGAGAGTTCCATTACCAAGGAAGTTATGTGAGGTAACTTCCTTCAGGAAGTGAATGAAGTCACTGCCTTGGCAAACACTTTGTCCTAACAGTTGCTTCCAAGGGTCCCATGAGATGGAGGGTGCACCTACTTCCTGTGACATTTTCACAAGTTAGAATGATATATCAACCATAGGCACCTGGGAACAGCTCTCCACACAGGCTTGGTTTGGTCCATCTTCTCTACATTAAGAAGAGAGAGGCTGATTCAGACACATCCCTTCACCCTGACCAGGTTGTTTACGATGGAAGTTGACTTTTCCTCCCTCAGGTCCTTCATTGCTGCCTACATATTCTCCATGGATTATTTCTGTATTGACCTTTGAGGTTCTCAGCAGGTGGAAGATCCCCTACACTCCTGATTGTAAGACCAACTCTGTCCTGCTTTTCTGTAAAGTTAGATTGAGGGAACAGTGTATGGTTAGGGTAATAACAGGTTCGATTTGGGTTAGGAATCATTCTGCATGATGAATAATGGCAATGGGAACCTGTGATATTTACAAGAATATATAGGTGAAATATAAGTATGAATACAGAAGTCTAGGTAAGATTTGAAGCCCAGAAGAGCATTGGGTCCATGATTGGGATACTTAGCTTTGAAATACCTTCTGCACAGATGTCTCAGATAAATCGATAAAAAATGGCATAGGACCTTGTAAATTGGATGATCAAATGTAGAAGAAAACATCCACTTAAAAAGGGTAGTTGGTAGGATTGGAAAGATAGTCAGTAGGTTTAGGAAGAAGAGTGAGTATAGGATTTGCTCCAAAAGTTCTTTAGCAATAGGGTTTCTGGTAGAGAATGAATGTAAATGTCAGCACATGTGATGAGTCAGTTACAATGATTAACTGGGGAAAATATATAGGGAAGCAGATATCAATAGAGACAGGAATAAATCAAGCAAAGTATAAATTGAGTGATAGGATTAGACATTTTCAGCATGGTAGATGTTGAATATACAATCTTAGAAAGAAACAAATATTTAGCAACAATAGGATTGACATTTGAGAGCATTAGGCAATCTGGACTTGGATGTTTTTAGTAATCCATGCTCACTTTCCATTTAGGCTTTGGTACAATCATAAGTGTGAACTTTGCATTTTGTGTCCAGAATATTACTGTGATAAAGTGTATATGTAGATCAGGTGACATGAGTATTTCTTCCACCAATTATGTGGTCAATATTTTGAAGATGTATAAATTAGTATTGGGTGTACAAATAGGTCTACACTGTGTCTACAAATATTGATAAAATGAATGAATAGACAATACTGTGAATAAATAATATAACTGGTTCCAACTTTAAATTATGGATTGAATTGATATCTTAAAATATACAGGAAATCTTATATTGATATACATACATTCATTACAACCATTTATAGATCTAATGGTAATATTAGAGTTATGATTTGTCATGAAGAGTGTGTGAGGTTTGCTTCAACATGATTATTGAAATCTAAAATGAAAAGTATTCTCATGAAAAGACCAGTCAAAAAACATGGAGGAATACATGTGTACTGAAGCAGGAAGTGATAGAAAGTGAAACAAATGCCTATAAATTTGCAAACTTGTGAATGAAATATTTATCCTATGATGTGCATAAACTGAAGAAATTGTCATGTAACATTGTTGAATAAAAATGAACGTCATAATACACATCATGTACCATAGTAATCTACTTGCATTGATGTTAAAGTGGGTCAGTTACTGTAGAAAAATTAGGACTTCTATGCACCATTCACTGAATTTAGATTTCAGTACTAGGAAACAATATGTATTTGAGGTGGATGAATATTTCTGAGAATAATTTTGTGAACATTTGATTATAAATCCACATACATGAATATGAATGCATTTAGGGATTGTATAATAAGACACATATATTTTATATTCTGAAAAATCTGGAGAGTGTGTGTGTATATACACACACACACACACACACACACACACACGCACATGCACAGACATTAAAAGGTAGCAATATATATGCGAATCAAAATTTATCATGAAATATATATCATTCACAGATCCAAAAATATTCATTTTACTGAACATGGATTTATGTATTATCTTGTTCAACTAGGAAGCTCACCCATAGTTTTAATTTTCAGTTCCAACAATGTTCAGGAGGAGTGATCTCTTTTGACAATTTGTATCTGCCAAGTCTGCCACCTCACAAAAGTGTACATGTGTTACCAGGTAGGATTCTATATGTGCATACAAAAATACATGTGCTGAATAGGATACAGATAAAGGGAGACAGGAATTCACGTATTTGTTATCTTTAAAACACACGGAGAACTACCTCAATTTAATATTGACTTGATTTATAACACCTACCCTTTATCATACAAAAGGTAAGTCCAGCTATACACCATGCCTCCTCTGAACTGCTTGTATTTCTATTCTGTTTTGGTTATTTTGCTCCATCAATTTAGGATTGCCACAGTCTGGCTGGGCACAATTCAGGAGCCACTTGTCAAAAGCTAACTTTACTTTTAGAACCACACACGCCAAAAAATAGCTCCTCGGGAAAAACACTCAGAGCACAACTGCCACCACCGGCTTCCCACAAGCTCTCAACCTTCTCACTCCTCCTGCTCTTGAGGTCGATTGGCTGGGTTGTTTGAGCAGAGCCAAAATAGTCCCCCAAGAAGCAGCTCCATAATTTGAAAGGGTGGGGAAACAGCCCAATGGGCATCACCGCAGAGGAGCCAATCAGCTAGATGTTGCTGGGGCCGCTGTTAGCCAACCATCAGCTGGCAGTCTGAAAGTTTGCTTTGGCCCCTTGGGCTGTGGCTCTCAACATCTAACCCTCTCTGTTTAAACAACAAGCATGTGGCTTAGGGACCATGCCTGCCTTAGGTTGTCCAATAGTACATATGGTCCTTACCCATTATCGAATGAGCTGACCTCAAGGTGTCAGCCTCCTGTCTTAGATTGGTACCATTGTAATTGGATCTTACCCATCACTGACTACAGGTCCAGTATACATCCACACCTGTGGAGAGGTCTTTGTACCAGGGGCGGGTGAGGTTCTTTGCCTCATCTCTGTTGGCACCCAAATTTTAGCTGAACGACCATGACAAGCAGAAGGGAGGAAGATACACCAAGGCAATTGATGGCTCTTTTTGAAAAAATTGTACCACCGATGACATCATCAGAGAAATACCCTAACACTACCACAAGTCGCTGCACCAACAGATAGTTCACAATGCATGCAGGTGAGTTCACAATGCATACAAGTGATACATAGTCCAGGCAAGTTCTGCAAGCAGTTCAGTGATGGCTATTGCAGAAGCTGTAGATTGGTTTTATCTTTGTCTTCACATGCACTGGGATGAAGTTAGAAATTCTGGCAACAATGCCTAAAGAAAGAATTATGTAACATTCCAAAAGGCACTAAAAGAAAACAATTTTCTTAACAATTTACATTGTCTCGAAGAGAATTATTAAATATAATGCAAAGAAAAGGTGGATCCAACATGGCGGCGGGCAGAGAGGCTGCGCTTTTAATGCACTCACAGTGATGGGGTCATAAAGTCGCAAGGATAACTCTTGGATTCTACCAACGGAGATTCTCCTAGCAAAATTCCACTGAAGGGAGACCGCCCGGGAGCTACTAGAATTTTTTTGAAGCGTCTGTGTGACCCGGACGAGCGGGACCCTGCCACTAGACGCGGAGTTCGAGATTCACCAGCCACAGTTCGCGCACCGCGGGCACAGCTGCAGATCCATCCACCCGCGCGCAGCCAAAGTGACTGGGTCCTGCTAGACGCTGAGACACAGCTTGGCAGGAAGAAGTCTTTAGCCAAGCCTCCACGCGCCAGGAGCTGAGGCGAACCGGGCCGGGCCAGTCCCACCCCTCCCCTCGGTCAATCCGGCAAGAAGCCTGGGGCCCGCCATAGCAGAGAGTTGACGTCATCGGAGTTCGGCTGGCGAAATTCCTTCCCAGCAGAATCCACTTTAGCAGGTGCGTGACTCCCCATACTGATACAAGCAGCCAGGAAACTTCATTGACTTCTCGGGGGTCATGTCCGTAGGGAATCAGAGGGGAGCCCAGACCCCAAGGCCCCCATATCACCAGCGGTGACCCCTAAGGTCTTAGCCGCCAGTTTACCACAGCACTGGGGCTTAAAAGGGACACTCGGTGGGGCTGCAAGTGTAACTAGATCTCTGGAGAATCACTTCTGGGAAACAGGACCTGGCTGGCAGGCTGACAGGAGGAAGGGGGTTAAGAGCTGGAGAAGTGAAATGGCTCTGGACTGACAAGTCTGAGAAACCTCCAGAAGACGCCGTACAGGGATAGCTCTCGGCAGGTAGAGAGCAGACACTCTGCTTGGAAGGCACAGCTCTGCCTACTGGAAGAGAAGAAGGTGGATCTCTAAGACTTTAATTTTTTTTTGTTGTTGTTGTTGTTGCTGTTGTTGATATTGTTTTCTCTCCTTCTTCTCTCCCTGTTCCTTTCCCCCCCTTTTCCTTCTCTCTTTCTATCCCATTTCAAGTTTTATTGTTCTTTTCATTCCCCTCTAATCTATCTCTCCCTCTATCATTTTTTCTTTTTAAGAGCACCTTCATTCTCCTACCGCCCAACTCTCATCCCAAGCATTACATCTTCCATTGTGTGTAATTGTCTAAATGCAAATAGGTGAATGTCTCGAGGCTGTCTATAAGACTCCTAAATACCTAGCTACTACCAACACCCTGATCCAATTGCCTGGTAGTATCCACCTTCAGTGGAGCAATCTTCTAAAGTAGCCAAGTCATACTAACCATTGTACCACCAGAGCACCCAACCTAAACATATAGTCCTAAGAACAAACAGCAAATCATTATATGCATACAGAACCTAGAAGCCTTATATGAATTGAATGAATCAGCTTTAAAGTAAAACAAAGCCCAAAATTTCTAGGCATAATCTCCCACCACAAAAGAGAGAAAACAGAGATATACAAAGCCAAAACAAATGTATAGGAGAAAGCAGTTACAAAGCAGTCAAACAGAGCTGGAAAGCAACGTGAACAATATGAAAAAACAAGGGAAAAAAGGGTTACGAACAATGCAGTACAATCTAAATATACAGGAGGACCTAGAAGAATCAGAAATATGGACAGGGAAAGAAATCAAGGCATTCCTAATTCAGATGGAACGGAATATTAGAGAAGACATGAGACAGCAAATCCAAGCATTGAAAGTATATTTTGAAGAGGAACTAACCACACAAATTAAATCCACAAAGAATGAGCTTTATCAGGAGATAGAGGTGTTAAAAATAATCAAGTTGTAATCATAGAAATGCAAGAAACCGTAAATCAGATTAAAAGTGCTAATGAGAATATTACAAACAGACTAGATCAAGTAGAAGTCAGAACATCAGATAATGAAGACAAAGTATATCAACTTGAAAAGAATATAGTCAACACAGAAAAGATGCTGAAATCAAACATATAACACAAAACACAAGTGTGCACACATAATATAATACATACAACACATGACATAATATTAAAGGCCTTATGACTTTTTACAGGTGAAATCTCCATTGCAATGTCTAAAAACTCTATTGTCCAAAAATAGAACTGATCAGCAAAATATTAACCTAGGTCTGTATGAGCTAAAAAAAAAAAAAAACAAAATAAAACTTCATGATATGAGAAAGGGCAATAATAAAATAGATGTTGAAAAAAACATTCTGGTTCTGTCACAGATGTAAGAACAGCCAAACTGGAGTTCTGGATATCAGCTCTTATTGATTTGAGCCAAATCATCTTATTTTTGGTCTGTAGAAATCTCTTTAGTTAATCTCTCTGGAATCCAAATTGGCTACTCTTCTCCCTGTAGAAACACAAAAACAGACCCCGGACTCCAGACAATTACTGGGTCAGGACCTTTCCATTGTTCTGTTAGAATATCCTTCCAAAGTACCTTGGGCTTATGTACATTATTTGGACATATATGCCTTTCTGCAGCACTAAGCCCTGATGACCCCAAATTTTAAAAGTTTAGAGTAAAAGGGTTATTTTAAGTTTATCTTTGGGGAATATATACCCCTTCCCAATTACTTCTTTTTGCTTTAATATGTATGTTTTAATAGTTTGATGTGATCTTTCAACTATGCCTTGTCCCTGTGGATTGTATGGGATTCCTGTTATATGAGTAATGCCAAATGATGAGCAAAATTGTTTAAAAGAGGTAGAAATATAACCAGGGGCATTATCTGTTTTTAACTCTTTTGGAACGCCCACAGTGGCAAAATTTTGTAAGCAATGAGCTATAACATCTTTAGTTTTTTTCTCCAGCAAGAAGGGAGACCATCAAAAATCCAGAAGAAGTATCAACTGTAACATGCAAATATTTTAATTTTCCAAATTCTGGCAAGTTTGTGACGTTCATCTGCCAAATATGGTTAGGTATCAATCCTCTAGGATTGACTCCAAGATTAACTTGCGGTAAAAAGGTCACACAATTTTGACATTGTTTTATTATTTGTCTAGCTTGTTCCTTAGTTATTTTGAAATGCTTTTGTAAAGTATTAGCATTGACATGGAACTTTTTATAAAAATTTATAGCTTCTTCTAGTGTAGAGAAAATATGTATGTATGTCATGTGTTGTTTTATCTACTAAATAATTGCCCAAACTAAGGGCTCCGGGCATTCCTGTATGTGTCCTGAAATGTCCTATAAAGAACGGATCTTTCCTGTCCCAGATTAGACTTTGTATAGTTGAAAGCAAAGAGAAAAGAGTAGAGGAAGGGGAAATCCTTCCACCATCTTCAAGTGATACTATAGCAATAACTATATACTGATTATCGGAAAATAAATTAATTACAGATGCTTTAAGCATCACAAAAGCTTGTAATACTGCATTAAGCTCTACATTTTGAGCTAATTGTTTTCGTACTAAAAATGTAAAAGTTTGATCAGGTGTAACTATTACTGCTGTACCATTATTTGACCCATCAGTGAATATATTTGTAGCATTTATAATAGGTGTTTTTCTTCTCATTTTTGGAAAAATTACATGATGTGATGACCAAAAAGACAATAAAGGATTAGATGGTAAGTGGTTATCAAATGAAACATTAGATTTGCACATGATTATTGCCCAAGTATTTAACTAATTATCTAACTCATCAATTTGATTCATAGTATATGGAGTAATAATTTTATTTTAAGACATTCCAATCAGTCCCTTTGCTGCTTTTATTCCTTTGAGTATTAATTGTCCTAAAGCCTCAGTATACCTAGTAAGAATAGTGTTAGGAGAACAAGATAAATGTATTCATAATAATGGACCTTCTTGCCAAAAATACTTCTGTAGGAATATTTTTTTGGTGGTAGTACAATAAATAATAAAGGCATTCTTAAATCAATTCTATCCAAATGAATATTTTCCATACATTTTTCAATGATTTTTAATGCCTTTCTTGCTTCAGGTGTTAACATTCGGGGTGCATTTGGATCTGATAGACCTTTTAGGATATCAAATAAAGGTTCAAACTCTCCTGTTGGTATACCTAGATAAGGCCTTATCCAATTTATGTCTCCTAATAACTTTTGAAAGTCATTAAGTGATTTGAGTTGATCTATTCGTATTTGAATTTTTGGTGGATGGACCATGATTGAGGATAAAAGAACTTCTAAATAATTAATTGAAAAATTTAATTGTACTTTATCTATTGCTATCTCTAGTTTATAATTTTTTAATAAGTTTGTAAGTGTGGCATAACATTCTAGCAATGCGTTTTTAGCTTTCTGTGCTAATAATACACCATCCATATAGTGAAATATTTGTAGTTCAGGATTTTGATTTCTAAGTGGCTGGATTAATTTGTTAACATAAATTTGACACATAGTTGGACTGTTAGCCATCCCTTGAGGGAGTACTTTCCATTTGGATCTCTGATCAGGACCTTCATGATTCAGTGCAGGGATAGTAAATGCAAACCATGGACTATCCTCAGGATGAATTGCAATTGAATAAAAACAATCATTAATATCTATAATTAAAACATACCAGGTTTTTGGCAAAGCAGAACATTGAGGAATTCCCAAATGAGCAGGTCGCATAATAACCGTCTCATTATTAATGGCTCTTAAATCTTGCAATAATCTCCATTTACCAGATTTCTTTTTGATGACAAAAATGGGAGTATTATGGGGAGATACAGACGGTTGTATATGTCCTTCCGCTAATTGTTGTTTTACCAGGTCATGGGTTGCTTGTACCTTTTCTTTAGTCAGGGGCCACTGAGGAACCCATACTGGTATTTCTGATTTCCAAGTAGTTTTTATTGTCTTAGTGGCCCTTTCTTAAAATCCAACCCATGTCTGTCTGTTCTTTGATCTATTTGTATTGGGGCTGCTATACCTTGTTCTTGTTTTTCTAATCTTTTTCCTTTCCTAAAACCTTGTCTAACCATAATTGTGGGTACATTTTGATTGATGTTATTTGTTAATGTCAAACCTAATCGATCTAGGACATCTCATCCCCATAAATTTATGGGAAGATGATCCATAAATATGGCTGTTTAGTTCCTTCATATCCTTCAGGATCCTTCCAATCTAATACCATTGCTCTTCTATGGGGATTAGTCACCAATCCTAGGCCTTGAAGCATTTGAGTGTATTGTTGTAATGGCCAATGTTTTGATGAGAGATGATGCTAAGTTCTTGATGAGAGATGATGCTAAGTTCTGCATCTGTATCCAATAGCCCATTAAATTCATGTCCTTGAATATTTAGTTTTAGCATGGGGCGAGAATCTAAATTTAAAGAAACATAGCCCAATCTACACGTGTGGAGCCTAATCCCTTGGAACCTCTTTCTACAGCATGACTGAAAAATTTATCATGTAGGCTTGGTATTATTAGTAACGGTGCTATTCTGTCTCTTGGTGAAATTACAGATATACCCTTTGGAGAACTGGCTATAATTTTTAATTCACCTTCTATGGTCTACAAGCACGGACACAGAGAGATACACAGACATAGAAACAGTTGCCTTGCCAAAGGACTTACTAGACACAGTTCACCCCAAACCAAACATTCTGCTTTTCCTACCTATTGTCAGAACATGATACAAAACCACAAACTCACACCCATACCCACAAGTCACCTCCTTCCCCAAAGTAGGTCTGTGACTATCCAGAGTTTCCTCTGACTGGTGCGCCATAATATTTTCCCACGAAATGGCCGGTACTGTCTCAGATCTGGTCTCCTTGGCCAACTCTGTGAAGTTTTCAGGAGCCAGCTATTTCCTGCTTTCTCAGGAAAGACTCCACTTCAGAGCTCTCCTGGCATTTGGCCATCCTCACATCAGTATGTACCAAGAAAGACTGACACTGTCCTTAGTAAATCCAAACAATGAGCCCACTGGGACTGAGACTGGGACTGGCTCTGTGTCCCGGGCTTCCAGTTCAGAGAGTTCCATCACCAAGTAAGTGAGGTACGTCACTGCTGGCTTGTGGGAAGCCGGTGATGGCAGTTGGGTTCTGAAGGTTTTCCTCAGGAGCTGTTTTGTTTGGCATGTGAGGTTCTTAAAATAAAGTTCGTTTCTTTTGTCAAGTGGCTCCTGAATATTGCCCAGCCAGACTGTGGCATTTGGAGGGCCGCAAGGGGAATGAGTGAGGGTAAGTGATAAGGTAAACTGCTCACCTCTGAAGGCAGGGCGAGAGGATGGGAAGCCATTTTAAAATTCCTCTTTTGTTTTGCTTCACTTTTGTTTTAAGTTGCCTGTCCCTGGAGATGGGTAAGATGGAAGAAAAACCACTCACATCTGAGGAACTGATTGAGAGAAAAAAGAGATGGACATTTCAGGAGGATAGAAAAGCTATTATAATGATTTTCTGTTGTTCCACTTTTGTTTCATTCTGGTTCAGTTTTGTTTGGCGATATCTTCTTGGGTTGTATTATAGTTATAGTAGAAATATTCAAGTAAAAGAGAAGGTCTCTCAAGCTAGTCAGACAGAGATAAAAATTCAATTAAAAGAGAAGGTCTCTCTAGCTAGTTAGACAGAGGAAAAAAACAGGTGATTGATCCTGATAATGTGTCTGAATCAGCCTCTTGGACCTGTGTGAGGCTGTGGCTTAGATTCTCATCACCTGATGGATCATTCCGTGTGTGAATCCATACCCAAAATGGCCAAATGAGCAGTCCCTGTGTATGAAGTCTCTTGCCTTCCTCTGTAAGGCTACTGACCTCCATCAAGTGAGAATACGCATCCTTTGTGTCAAATGAGTTCTTCAAAGCCCTGGAGAGTCTAGCACATAGGTTCTTTGGTTTTCTCATGACTCCAATTCACATAAAAATATCTATACCTGACAGTCAGTAGGCCTCAAATTGGAGAAGCAGAGGTGTATTAAGGGCAGGCCTATTTGATCACACGTGGTTCACAGGAAGGGTGTATAGGCCACCATGACTTTAGGCAATGAGGGGCAAGAGAGCTTATTTTGGACACTGTCTTGGACTTCGCCACTCATGTAAACCTCCAGACAGAACTTAGTATGAGAGTGTATATATGCAAGAAGATGAGGACCATGTGGGAGTGTTTTGGTTTTAATTGTGGTCATTTGTGTGGTAGTTGGAAGATATGACTGGGTACACCTGGGCTGAACTCTGGTGTGATTCCCCTTAAAGACTGAGTTCTGGAACTGACTTAGAGAAGTGTTATCATGAAATATGTTGGGATTTCAGTTGGTCACGCATGAGAGTCGCCCTTGGAAACCGAGATCTAGGCCCAGGTTTGCTTTCCACAGAGCACTGGGAATCTCAGCCAGGATATCACATGGTTTTATTCTGAAAGACATGGCAGCCATATTTGAGAGTCAAAACACAAATGGACCTCACATTGTAGACAGCAATAGCCCTGGCTTCCTGTGAAATTTTGGCCACTCTTTGGAAGCCTTGCCTGTGAGATTTCTCCAGAGATTTCATTGAAATGAGCTTCCTCACCATTTAATTGTTCCTGAATGAAGTTAAACACACAGTGCCTCCAACATCATTCTTGAAAAATGGCTAGATAAATACCATGAAATTTTTGAAATTCCCATGACCATGAAAATGGTGTAGAACAGAGATGCCAGTAAGCTGGAGCCTGATGTGAAGTGGGCCTAGAAAAGTCGTGTGCAGGTGTGTGATAAAATATCTGTGGTGGGGCCATGTGGATCTGCCATTGGCTTCCAAATGGCTTGTGACTGACATGGTGCACCCAGCAGACCCTTCTATGTAAAGGCATCTTGTTATATGGAGAGTTTTCAGGGCAATGTTCAGAATCAGATTGCTATGGTCAAGGATGGGATTGAAGCCTGGTTGGTGCATTATCCTGCAGACCCTGACACACCACACGTGACAGAACTCCCTTTAGCACTGTGTCCCAGTTGAACTCCTTGTATTTTGTGAAGCAAATACCAAACTCACATTGCAGCAGCAAGAAACACATCGACAAGTGGAGGATTGCCGGATGGCTTTACAGTCCACACGGAAAGATTTTCCCCCCAGTGGCCACAGTTTACCTACAAAGAGAGAATTCAGCACTGCTGCCTCATGTTCATTAGAAAATAAGAAACCATGTCCTCCAGGTCACTTAGATACATACCTAGCTTTGATGGTCTCTCTACAAAAAAAGCTAAAACTCATGACAACAACAAATATTTCAAGTGCCCAAACTCAGAGGCAGTTTCACCAGAAGTCTTTAGTCCAGCAGAGCTCCATTTTTGTGGAGTATTTACCTGTCCCTTACTTTTGGAAACTCCTCTGCCACCTTCAAGGTTGTGAACTCTTGAGCATATTACATTCCAGATATGTATTCACAGATTTTCTAACTCTTCCACTCTAATTGTGTTTTACTTCGGGTGAAGGTAAAGTCAAGGCATTGTTCTGGATTAGAGTGCGAAGATTTTTGTGAAGCACATATTTACATACACATTGGATTCATTTTCCTATTTTCCATTCAAAATGCTGAATGGCTGACACTAACCCATACCCTACTAGACTCTGACTACTAATTCTAATATGATGGAGAAAAATAACCCAAACCGAATAGAAATACAAGCAGTTTAGACGAGGCATAGTGTATTGCTGGACTTGCCTTTTGCATTATACAGGGTAGGACTTATAAATCTAGTCAATATTTTGTTGAAATAGTTCTCCATGTGTTTTTAAAGTTAACAAATAGATGAATTCCTTTCTGCATTTCTCTGTAGCCAATTCAGCACATGTAATTTCATATGCACATATTGAATCGTTCCTGTTATCAGATGTACATTCTTGTGAGGTGGCTGACTTTGCAGATACAAATTGGGAGAAGAGATCACTCCACCTAAACACAGTTGGAACTGAAAATTCAAACTATGGGTGAGCTTCATAGATGAACAACATGATAAATAAAATCATGTTCAGTATAATGAATATTTTTGGATCAGTGGATGATATACATTTCATGATGAATTTCGATTTCCATATATATTGCTACTTTTTAATGTCTGTGTGTGTGTGTGTGTGTGTGTGTGTGTGTGTGTACACTCTCCAAGTTTTTCATAATATTAAATATATGGGTCTTAATGTACACTCCCTAAATTCATTCGTATTCATGTATGTGGATTTATAATCAAATATTCAAGAGATTATTCTCAGAAATATTCATCCACCTAAAATACATATTTGTTTCCTAGAACTAAAAACTAACTTCTGTGAATGGTGCATACGAATCCTAATATTTCTACAGTAACTCACCCAGTTTAACACCAATGCAAGTAGATATTTATGGAACGTGATGTGTATTTTGATGTTCATTTTTAGTCAACACTTGTACATTACTATTTCTTCAGTTTATGCACATCATAAGATATATATTTCATACACAAGTTAGCAAATTTATAGGCATTTGTTTCACTTTCAATAACTTCATTCTTCAGAACACATGTATTCCTCCATGTTTTTTGACAAGACTTTTCATGAGACTTCTTTCTAAACACATTATATTCGATTTCCATAATCACTTTTGAAGCAAAACTCACACACTCTTCATGATGAAATATCACCCTAATATTACCATTAGAAGTATAACTGGTTGGAATGAATGATTTAATATCAATATAAGATTTTCTGTATATTTTCAGATATCAACTCAGTCCATTAATTAAAGCGGACCAATTATATTATTTATTCACAGTATGGTCTATTCTTGCATTATCTCTATATTCTTAGACAGATACTACACCACATTCTACCCCCAATACTCATTTATACGTCTTCAAAATATTGTTCCCAGAAATGGTGGAAGAAATACTCATGTCACCTGATCTACATATACATTTTATCACAGTAATATTCTGGAAAATAAAGCAAAGGTCACACTTATGATTGTACCAAAGTCTAAATTTAAAGTGAGCATGGATTTCTAAAAACATCCATGTCCAGGTTGCCTAATTCTCTCAAATGTCAATCCAATTGTTGACTACATACTTGTTTCTTTCTAAGATTATATATTCAAACTCAACCCTGTTGAAAATGTCTAATCCTATCACTCACTTTAAACTTTGCCTGATATCCTAATGTCTCTATTGATATAGGCTTTCCTTCATAATTTCCCAGTTCATCATTTTGACTGTTCATTTGTGCTGACATTTACATTCACTCTCTACCTGAAACCCAATTGCTAAATAACTTTTGGTCCAAATCCTATACTCACTCTTCTTTCTGAATCTACCGACTATCTACCAAATCCTACTGACTATCCTTTTTTGAATGGATGTTCTCTTCGACATTCAATCATTCAAGGTACAAGGTCCGATGCCATTTTGTATTGATTTATCTGAGACATCTGTGCAGGACATAATTCAAAGCTAAGTCTCCCAATCAAGGGCCCAATCCCTCTCTGGGCTTCAAATATTACTTAGATTTCTGTTTTCATACATATATTTCACCTCTATATTTTTATAAATATTGCAGAAATCCAATACCATTATTCATCCAGCAAAATGATTCCTAACCCAAATCGAACAAGTAATTAACCCAAACTATATACTATTCCCTCATTCTAAGTTTATAAAAGAGCAGGGAAAGTTTTGGTCTTACAATATAGGAATGTAGGGGATATATCACCTGCTGAAAACCTCAAAGGTCCATGCAGAAATAATCCCTGGAGAAGATGTAGGCAGCTATTAATTACCTGAGAGAGCAAAAGTCATCTTCCATGGAAAACAACCCTGTCTGGAGAGGGGTTGTTTCTGACTCAGTGTCTCTGTTCCTAATGTACAGAAGATGGACCAATCCAGGCCTGTGTGGAGAGCTGTTCACGGGTGCCTATGGGTGATATACTATTCTAACTGGTGAGAGTGTCACGGGAAATAGGGACAGCATCTATCTCATGGGACCCTTGAAAGCAACTGTTAGGAAAAAGTGGTTGCAAAGGCAGTGACCTCATTCAGTTCCTGAAGGAAGTGACCTCATCTCTATTCCTTGGTGATGGAACTCTCTGAACTTGTGATCCAGGAATCCAGGCACCCAGAGCCAGTCCTAGTCCCAGTCCCAGTGGGCTCACTTGTTTGGATATTCCAAGGACAGAGTCAGTCTTTCTTGGTATCTATTGATGTGAAAATGGCCAAATGCCAGGAAAGCTTTGAAGACTGGCCTTTCCAGAGAAAGCAAGTAGTGGCTTATCACGGGCTCCTGACAATTTCACAGAGTTGGCCAAAGAGACCAGATCTGAGACAGGACAGGCCATTTTGGAGGTACATAGTAAGGCTCACCAGTGAGAGTACACTCCGAATAGTCACAGACCTACTTGGGGTAAGGCGATGCCTTTGTGGTTTTTGTTGTGTGTTTGTGGTTTTATCTCATGTTCTGAGAAAAGGTAAGAAAGGTGGTTTGTTTGGTTTGGAGTGAACCGTTTCTAGTAAGTCATTGGACAAGGCAAGTGTTTCCATGTCTGTGTATCACAATGTGTCTGTTGTTGCAGACATTAGAAAAGAGAATGCATCAATGTATGGGTCCTGTCTAGTAGAAAGCTTCCCAGCATCAATCCTGCCCAATTTATGAATGGACTGTGGCTTGCATTATCGAAGGGCAACACCTACAAACTTCCTTAGTTCCTGTTTTCTTCCTGAATTCTGGCTACACTCAAGAATAGGCTCATGGTTTTGTGTTCAAGATATTTACCACCTCCAAGCTCTGTGATATGGCCATGTACTGGATAGCTGAAGGGAATGGCGAGCATCTCAGAAAACTCAGATATCAGTGTGACCAGTAAAGTCTCAGTGGAGAAACCCTGCTATGGGCCTTTTGCTTACCTATTGTTCTTTTGCCCTGAATGTCAGGAAGGGCTTTGCCTCATGCCACACATTTGTGAAGCCTGAAGAAACCAGTTTTCAAATGGAAATGAGTGGGCATCACCTGTGGCTCTTTGCTTAACTGCTTTGGAAAGGGATGTGTCTTAATCAGTCTCTTGGCCCTGTGTGAGGCTGTGGCTTAGATTACCAACACCTGGTGGATGTAAAGAAAGATCCCATGTGTGCATACAAAATCAAAATG
Organism: Callospermophilus lateralis; assembly: GCF_048772815.1. NCBI lineage: Eukaryota > Metazoa > Chordata > Mammalia > Rodentia > Sciuridae > Callospermophilus > Callospermophilus lateralis. The sequence continues at coordinate 328,468 of NW_027512203.1, forward strand.
GCAAAAATTGCAGTCATTGTAGATGAAGTCTCTCGCCTTTCTCTGTAAGGTTCCTGACCTCCATCAAGTGGGAATAGGGATCCTTTGGGTCAAATGAATTCTTCAAAACCATGCAGAGGCTAGTTCATAAGTGCTTCGGTTTTTTCTTGACTCCATTTCACATAAAGAATCTAAATGCCAAAGTCAGAATGCCTCAAATTGGAGAAGTGGAAAAGTATTAATGGCAGACCTGTTTGATCACTCCTGGTTCACAAGAAGGGTGTCCAGGCCACCGTGACTTTAGTCACACACACACACACACACACACACACACACACATATATATATATATATATATATATATATATATATATATACTCTCCAGATTTTTCAAAATATGAAATATGTGTCTTATTTTACACTCACCAAATTCATTCATATTCATATACGTAAATTTATAATCAACTTTCCAAAGATTATTCTTAGAAATATTCATTCACCTGAAAAACATATTTCTTTCCTATACTGAAAAGTAACTTCAGTGAATGATGCACACAAATCCTAATATTTCTACAGTACCTGACCCAGTTTAACATCAATGCAAGTAGATTCCAATCGGACATGATGTGTATTTTGACGTTCATTTTTATTCAACACTGGTAGATTACTATTTCTTCAATTAATGCACATCATAGGATATATATTTCATCCACAAGTTAGAAAATTTATAGGCATTTGTTTCACTATCAATCACTTCCTGCTTCAGAGCACATGCATTCCTCCATGTTTCTTGACTGGTCTTTTCATGAGAAAAGGGATGGACAAGGCAAGGTAAGGCAACTAAGATAGCACCGAAGACACGGAAACAGTCCTATTTGGTTACAACCGGATTTAGAGGGCATTGCTTCTGTTGTAATCATTTAATCCCCTGCACCCCAAGTTTAAATTGTTTCAGAATTTTGTACCCAACATGTAAGGGAGGGGCTCAGAAGTTCACAGTCTGCAGAAGTTCATAAAAAGCAGTTTTTGTTTCTGTTTTTTTTTTCTCTGTTCTGGGCAAGTTAACATTTTAAGGACACCGGGAATGGGGCAGAGCTATTTTCTTCTCTTTTTTTTTTCTCTCTGCCAGCTGTTACCATGAAGCCCAGTTGGTAACTTCTTTATCTTAGAAATGTAGCCATCTCTGTGAAGCCCCAGCTCAAGCTCAGAGGCCTTGTTTACATATTGCCAGCATTGTGACTGACTCTTTCCAAACACATTATTTTTGATTTCCATAATTACTTTTGTAGCAAAACTAACATATCTTCATGATAAACCGTAACCCTATTATTAATATTAGATGTATCATTGGTTGGAATGAATGATTGTGTATCAATATAAGATTTCTTATATATTTTCAGATATCTATTCAATCTGTTATTTAATGTGGAACCAGTTATATTATTTATTCACTTATGGTCTATTCATGCATTATCTCTATATTCAATGACACAGTGTACACCTTTTTGTACCCCCAATACCCATTTATATGTCTTCAAAATATTGCTCCCAGAAATAGTGGAAGAAACACTCATGTCACCACATCTACATATACATTTTATCACAGTAGTATTCTGGAGACAAATGTAAAGGTCACACTTGTGATTGTACCAAAGCCTAAATGGAAAGTGAGCATGGATTACAAAAAACATCCATGTCAAAGTTGCCTAATGCTGTCAAATGTCAATCCTATTGGTGACTACATTTTGTTTCTTCTTAAGATTATATATTCTAACTCAATTCTGTTGAAAATGTCTAATTGTATCACTCACTTTATACTTTGCCTGATTTTGTAATGTCTTTATTGATATCTGCTTTCCTACATATTTTCCCCACTTCATTATTGTGACTGTTCACATGTGCTGACATTTACATTCACTCTCTAACCGAACCCCTATTGCTAAAGATATTGTTTTCCAAATCCTATACTCACTCTTCTTCCTAAACCTACCGACTATCTTCTTAATCTTACCGACTATCCCTTTATGACTGGATTTTCTCTTCTACATTCAAACATCCAAGTAATGTTCCTGCAAGCGTTGGAGGAAGAGATCACCAAGAGAGTGTCTCATGCAACAGCAAGGGGTTAATTGGGGGTCCAGCAAGCTGGGGCTCAGAGCTCACATGAATAGAGCAGAGAGCCCTGAGAACAGCTTAAGCGGAGCTTATATACTTTCCTTGGAGAGGGCAGGGACGGAAATTTATTGATGGGTCAGAGCGAGTGGGCGGTTAGTGTGAAAGTGGGTGAGGGAATACATTCTGCAATTTGGCAGTTGGGGACAGCACAATCTGGGCACAAGATTACAAACAGTTCTCAAGATTTCAACAGTGTTTTGTTAAGCATACAGAAAAACAGGAAGTTACAAGTACCTTTTTTATTAACCTTTCATTCCGCACTTCTTCTTCTTGCTACTTTTAATCATAAAAGTGATTATTGGGGCGTGTCACATTCTATGTCTGCTAGTGGGGTATTACCATAAGTTTAACTTCTCCAATTTGAGCTTGGAGTAAAGAAATTACATGGTTGAGCAAACAGGGTTTTATAGTTAGAAATAATATGAGGATTATTATTGGACAGGCCAGGGTTGATAAAAGCGTAGATAACCAGGGGGACTGTGTGAACCAAGACTCAAACCACCCTTTTTGGGCCTCTCTCTCTCATTGACGCTTTTCAAGGCATCCTTTTATTTTACTCATAGGTTTTTTTTACAACCTCAGTATGGTCGGCATCAGAACAACATTCTTATATCAATGCAGCACAAAGGCCCCCTTCTCTCATGAAGAGGAGGTCCAACCCTCAACTGGTGTGTAAAACAAATTCAGATACAGATGTTAAAGATTCCTGCAAAGCTGTGATGGAGGTTTCTATTATCTTTAAGTTTTGGTCTCTTGCTGCTTCTATTTGGGTCATTTGTTGTGTACCATGGAGCAGGGCAGTGGTTCCTGTGATTACCCCTGCCGCAACTCCAATTCCTAATATGATGGCTAAAGTGAGGGATATATGTTCCCAGTGGAACCGGGTTGTATGCCCCCCTGTTTGAACTTCAAATGAACCTGGGTCATTATAGAGCAATCTGGGACACATCTTCACCATTACACAATTAATCAAATCTGTTGACCATTTCATGAAAACATAAACAATGTTTAAGTATATAGAATTATACTGTTGTAGGGACGGACAAGGCACGGCACTTAAGATAGCACCAAAGACAGGGAAACAGTCCTATTTGGTTGCAACCGGATTCAGAGGGCATTGCTTCTGTTGTAATCAATTAACTCCCTGAACCCCAAGTTTAGGTAGTTTCAGAATTTTGTACCCAACATGAAAGAGAAGAGACTCAGAAGTTCACAGTCTGCAGAAATTCAAAAAAAGAAGCTTTTTTTTCTGTTTTCTCCTCTATTGTGGTCAAGTTAACTTTTCAAGGACACCTGGGAGGCAGAGAGCTTTTTTTTTTTCCTTTTCTTTTATCCCCCTGCCAACTGTTACCATGGAGCCCAGTTTGTAACTTTTTATCTTAGAAATGTAGCCATCTCTGTGAAGCCCCAGCTCAAGGCCAGAGGCCTTTTTCACACATTGTGTGAAAAACTATTAAGGGGGTGTCTAGCTTAGGAGTGCTGATTTTTCCAGATAGTAGCCAAGTAGAACAGGGCAACAGAAAAAGAGGAAGTTAATCTACACTGACTCATTTATAGAGACTCTTTTGCTGAAAGTCCTAAAGTCAGCCATGGTGAAGACTTCTGGAGAAGTTCAGTGAAGATTTTTCTGTGGGCCTGGTACAGAGGGGGAAGACGGGGAAGGCGGGGGGTGAGAGCAGCTCCGTGGATTTGAGAATAAGGAAGTAGAAATGTAAAAGAATAATGGGAAAGGGTTTTGGGATTTTCCTAGCAACATAAATTGAGCAGTAGAACCGGTAGAGCAGAAAGGAAGACAGGAGTGAGTATCCCAAAAAGCATGTGAGGGACTTTAAATTCTTAGTAACCTGTTTTCAGTGATGACAAAGAAACTTTAAAGGCCATTTTCATTACATCTTCGATAGGGGTCTGAGGGTTCTCCTAAGCTGGTTTGAGCTTTGGGTTAGGTGGTAAGAGGATCTGGTGGGACCCGGTGTGGGCACTGACAGGAAAAGAGAGAAGTGAGTGGGTGGATGGGTACCTCAGTACCTGCTACCTCAGCAAGGGGGCAATGCTCTGAGAACCAGCAGAGAGAAATCAGGTTTGCTGAGGTGGGACTGACAGCAGAGAGTATGGAGCAGAAGGCTGAGTTTGAGGAACTATTGGAGAAGCATAGTTCAGGATGTGAGCGAAAGAGGAAAAAGGCCTTCACATAGGGGAATTTCCTTTCACCCTTTTGAGCACTTGCAGAAGTTAAAAAGGTCACACAGAATTTGAGGATCTAGAGACTCCTCTGGGGGCCATCAGTTTGGGTTGTCTAAGTGGTAATATGGCCAATGCTGTGTACTGAATTTGATGAGGATTTTGGGTTCCACCAGGCAGCCCCTGTATGCTCAAATCCCCATGACTTACAGAAGAAGTCGGCTTTTCCCCCACACAGCCATGGCGGTTTGTGGCTTTGATAGTCTGCCGGGCAAACATACTAATATAGTCTAGCCAACCTGCATCTGGCTTGCCTGTCCCTACAACCATAATGTTTGTTTCCATTATCTATGGTACGGAAAGGATTTAATGGAATTTTAATGGGATCTTCTTCATCAGGGATATTCTAATAGGAAAGACCTATAGCCAGCTGACAAATGTCTGGGTGGAGAGATGGCCACCAGGTCCCTAAGGGGGCTGTATGCAAGATAGACCATACTTCTTGTCTAGTAGGATTTGTGATCAGCCATCGCTGCTGAAGGGGCTGATGAGCGTTAGGACTACAGGTGGCCAAGGAGAGAGTCTATAGCCTTACCCACGTGGCGAATATGCAATTTGAAAGGGTTAACAGTCTTTTCCAGTTTCCAGCCAGAGTCTGGACATGGCACAGGCTTGAGATGAGAGGCATGGATGCAGGAAGTGATTCCCTCTACTTTTACTGCTGTAGGTGCTATAAGTAGCACCTGGAATGTTCCTTTCCAGTGGGGTTCCAGGGATGACACCTGATGTCATCTTATTCAGAGGAAGTCTCTTTCTTGATATCAACGTGGATTTCCCTCGTCCCCAGGTTGGAAGCCAGTAGCCACCTGTTTCCACAGGTATAGCTGAGTTCTTAAAAGAGATTTAAGTCTGTCAAGCAAGGGTGTGTGGAAGGGATCCTTAGGTCTTAGAGTCGGGGTTAGGTCTCTTAGTGGAGGAGGGGCCCCATAGAGAATTTCATAGGGGGTGAGGTTACACAAAGAAACAAAGGGAGTATTTCTTGCATGAAACAGTGCATAAGGCAGGAGCATAGTCTAATCTTTTATGCCGGTCTCTAAGCTTAATTTCGTTAAGGTCTCTTTAATAGTTCTATTTATTTTTTTTATGTGTCCTGAGCTCTGGGGTCTATAAGCGCAATGTAAATTCCAATTAATCCCTAGGGTCCTGGCTAACCCCTGATTTTCCTGGCCCATGAATGCTGTTCAATTATCAGACCATGTTACATTAGGCAGGCCATGTCTTTGATAAATATCTTTCAGGAACTTCTTGACCACAATTTGTGCCGGTTTTCTTTTATTTTTTTGGTGGGAAAGGCTTCAATCCATCCTGAAAATGTATCTACAAAGACTAGGAGATATTTAAGTCCATACCTTGCTGGCTTAATTTCAGAAACGTCCACTTCCCAGATTTGTCCTGGTCTGGTTCCTCATAGGTGCTTTCCTGCAGGAAGCTTGGAAGGGTAAGCATTAACCAATTGACAGAACTGACAGGCTTTTGTTAACCATTCAATTATTTCCTTTCACTGTGAGTGAGTTAGTCTAAAACTCTGTTCTTGATCCTACAGTAATGCCTGCAGTTTTTTTGAACCAAGTTGATTGAGTTGATGTACATTTTTAACATAGTGTAGGGCTTTCTGAAATTCCAGGCTGGGCTCACTGAAGTTGAGGAGTTCATTGTCAGTGTTCTTAGATGTTATCAAAAGCTTGCTGGTGCTCAAGGGTCCATTGGAATTGGGCATTCTCATTTAACAGCGGGTATAAAGGAGCAGCTAAGAACACAAACCCAGGTCCATAACCTGCTAAAGCCAGCAGTCCCAAGAAACTCTCTATGTTGTCTCCTGTTAAATGGGGGTGGTATCTGCACAACGGTTTGTTTCCTGGGCTCAGTGAGCCATCATTTACCGTGCCTAAAGGAATACCCCAGGAAGATTACTTCTTGCTGGCAAATTTGGGCCTTTTTGTCCGAAGCTCTCTACCTGAGTTGAGCAAGCTCAGATAATAGTGCTTGGGTCTCAGACTCACAGTTTTCTTTGGTGTTGGCTGCCAGTAGCTGGACATCCACATATTGAAGCAGAATGACTTCGGGTTGCATAGTTCTAAAGTTGTTGAAATGTCTGTGAAGGGCTTCATCAAAGAGAGTGGGGGAGTTTTTGAACCCCTGTGGGAGTCTAGTCCAAGTTAGTTGAAAAGAGGTTCTGGTTTCTGCGTCTACCTACTCGAAAGCAAACAGCAACTGACTATCTTTATGCAGAGGCAAGCAAAAGAAAGCATCTTTTAAGTACAGAACAGTATACCATTTACACTCGGCCACAGCAAAGAGGTTATTGGGGGTCCAGCATGCTGGGGCTCAGAGCTCATTTGAATAGAGCAGAGAGCCTGAGAACAGCTTTAACAGAACTTATATACTTTTCTTGGAGAGGGCAGAAAGGGAAATTTATTGATGGGTCAGGGCGAGTGTGCGGTTTGCGTGCACCCGGGTGAGGGAGTATATTCTGCAGTTTGGCATTTGGGGACAGCACATTCTGGGAACAAAATTAGCAAACACTTCTCAAAATTTCAACAGTGGTTTGTTAAGCATACAGAAAAACAGGAAGTGACAAGTGCCTATTTAATTAACCTTTCACCTAAGCAAAATGGAAAGTGAGCATGGATTACTAAAAACAACCATGTCCAGGTTGCCTAATGCTCTCAAATATCAATCCTATTGGAGGCAACATATGTCTTTCTTCCTAAGATTATATATTTAACCTCAACCATGTTGAAAATGTCTAACCCTATTTCATTATACTTTGCCTGATTTCCTAATGTCTCTATTGATATCTGCTTTCCTACATATTTTCCCCAGTTCATCATTGTGACTGACTCTTCATATGTGCTCATATTCACGTTCACTATCTACCCAAAATCCTATTGCTAATGAAACTTTTGTCCAAATCCTATATTCACTCTTTTTTCTGAACCTACTGACTACCTTCGTAATCCTGCCGACTATTCCTTTTTGACTTAATGTTCTCTAGGACATTTAATCATCCAAGGTACAAGGTCCTCTGCCATTGCACATCGATTTATCTGAGATATCTGTGCAGAACATAATTCAAAGCTAAGTATCTCACTAAAGGGCCCAATGCCCTTCTGGGCTTCAAATCGTACCTAGATTTCAGGTTTCATACTTATATTTCACCTATATATTCTTGTGAATATCGCAGGTTCCCAATACCATTATTCATCCCGCAGAATGTTTCCTAACCCAAATAGAATATGTTATTAACCCTAACCATACACTATTCCCTCAATCTAACTTCACAAAAGAGCAGGGACAGAGTTGGTCTTACAATACACGAATGTAGGGGATCTTCCACCTGTTGAGAATCTCAAAGTTTGATGCAGAAATGATCCCTAGAGAAGATGTAGCAGCTATGAAGAACCTGAGAGAGCAAAAGTCATCTTCCATGGCAAACCACCTGTTCAGGATGAAGTGATGTGTCTGAATCAGCCTCTCTCCTACTGATATAAAGAAGATGGACCAAACCAACCCTGTGTGGAGAGCTTCTCCTGGGTGTCTATGGTTGATATACCATTCTAACTTCTGAAAGTGTCACAGGAAGTAGGGGCAGCCTCCATCTCAAGGGACCCTTGGAAAGAAGTGTTAGGACAAAGTGGTTGCCAAGGCAGTGACCTCATTCCCTTCCTGTTGGAATTGACCTACCTCACTTCTTTGGTGATGTAACTCTCTGAACTTGGGATCCAGGAAGCCAGGCACTCAGAGCCAGTCCCAGTCCCATTCCCAGTGGACTTACTTGTTTGGATTTACCAAGGAGAGAGTCTGTCTCTCTTGGTACCTAATGGTTTGAGGATGACAAAATGCAAGTAGAGCTCTGAAGATGGGCCTTTAATGAGAAAGCAGGTAGTGGTCAGCACAGGCTCCATACAACTTCACAGAGATGGACAAGGAGACCAGACCTGAGACAGGACAGGCCATTTTGGGGGAACATAGTATGGCCCACCAGTCAGAGGACACTCTGGATAGTCACAGACTTACTTGGGGGAAGGAGGTGACTTTTTGAGTGTGGGTGTGAGTTTGTGGTTTTGTCTCATGTTCTGAGAATAGGTAGGAAAGGTGGTTTGTTTGGTTTAGAGTGGACTGTTTCTAGAAAGTCCTTTGACAAGGCGAGTGTGTTTCTGTCTATGTATCCCACTGTGTCTTTGGTTGTACACATTAGAAAACAGAATGGATTAATGGATGTATCCTGTCTAGTAGAAAGCTTCCCAGCATTCATCCTGCCCATTTTATGAAAGGACTGCTGGTTGCTTTTCGATGGGCAACACCTACTATCTTCCTAAGTTACTGTTTTCTTTCTGAATTCTGGCCACTCTCCAGAATAGGCTCATGGTTTTTTGTCCAAGATATGTACCACCTCCAAGCTCTGTGACATGGCCATGTACTGGATAGCTGAAGGGAATTGTAAGCATCTCAGAAAACTCAGATATCAGTGTGACCAAGAAAGTCTCAGTGGAGAAACCCTGCATTGGGATTTGCTGACTTATTGTTCTGTTACCCTGAAGTCAGGAAGGTCTTTGCCTCAGGCCACCCCTTTGTGAATTTTGAAGAAAACAGTTTTAAAATGGAAGTGAATGGGCATCACCTGTGGCTCTTTGCTTAACTGCTTTGGAAAAGTATGTGTCTGAATCAGCCTTGTGGCTCTGTTTGAGGCTGTGGCTTAGATTATCAGCGACTGATGAATCTAAAGAAAGATCCAATGTGTGCATTCAAAACCAAAATGGCAAAAAGATCAGTCATTGAGCATGAAGTCTCTCGCCTTCCTCTGTAAGTTTCCTGATCTCCACCAAGTGAGAATAGGGATCCTTTGGGTCAAATGAGTTCTTTGAAGCGCTGCAAAGTTACTGTGGTTTAATAATTACTCCAAATCACATAAGGAATCTATACCTGACAGTCAGTAGGCCTCAAATTGGAGAAGCAGTGCAGTATTAAAGGAAGAACTATGTGATCAATCCTGGTTCACAGGAAGGGTGTTCAGGCCATCCTGAGGTTAGGCAAATGAGGGGCAAGGGAGCTTATTTTGGACACTCTTTTGGGCTGCGCCATTCATGGAAACCTCTAGGCAAAGGGTATAATGAGTGTATATATGTAAGAAGATGAGTGCCATGTGAGAGTGTTTTGGTTTTAATTGTGGTCATTTGTGTGGCGGTTGGAAGAGATGACTGGGTCCACCTGGTCTTGAACACTGGTGTGATTCTCCTCAGAGATTGAGTTCTGAAACTGACCTCAGAGAAGTAATTGCTTTGGAAAGAGATGTGTCTTAATCAGGCTCTTGGCCCTGTGTGAGGCTGTGGCTTAGATTATCAGCAACAGACGGATCAAAAAAATGATCCCATGTGTGCATCCAAAACCAATATAGCCAAAAGAGCAGTCATTGTGAATGAAGTCTCTCACCTTCCACTGTAAGGTTCTGAAAGAATAAAAGAAATTGAAATTGAAATGTAAAGAACCAGGTTTTGTAAAGTTTCCAAGCTGCACTCAGAACCTGAAATTCCTGTGGCAGTTAAGACAATTCCTGGAACTGCCCATTAGATGTGTGTTGAAATCTTCCCTGACCACCTAGTTACTTAACAACCCCTTCCCAGAAGCCGTGCATCTCACCACGTATTCATCTCAGGGCTTCAACCAATCAGTTTAAATGTATACCCCTTCTCAGGGTTGACCAATCACCCCCTGCCCCAACTTTTCCCGCCAATGAATGTGCTAATCATGTTTTAGAGTTGTTACTTGATTTTCCCGTGGTACATGATGATTTCCTAAAGGAGGCTATGATGTATGTAAAGTCCCTGAGCTCTCTAAAGAATGTATATAAACGCTGCTCAAGTTGTTCTCGGGGCTCTTTGTTCTTTGCTCCTCTGAAGGGAGCTCTGAGCCCTAGCATTCTGGACCCCCAATAAACCCTTTGCTGATGCATGAGAAAGCCTCTTTGTTGTCTTTTCCTTTGACGTTCGCAGCACCTTTTCATCTGGAGGCCCCAGGTGAGATATCCGGCAGCGGTGGACGGAAGACCTCAAGGGACTCCTCTCGGGGTAAGTAAGGCGCCTCTTTCTGGTTTCGGGTTTCAGGCTAGGGCGTGGCAAAGTGGCTGTTGGTGAAGAGCATTAGCTCTCTCCTATGGGGTGACAGACGTGTCACAGAGCCAAGGTCACGTCCCTGAGGGACACTCCGGAGGACTAGGGAATTCAAGGAATAGTAGTTTCCTCAACTCGGTTATGTTTTGCTTCAGGATTCAATTTGCCAGCCCATCAGGTTTTGCCGGTAACTCAGTTTTGGTCATTGTTCTGAACTCATGTTGAGTTTACTGTCTGTCTTTATTGTCTAACCCATTGCCAGTTACTCAGTTCTAATCTTTGTGTTGGACTCATGTTAAACGTTTACTGTTTATCTTTGTCTGTGTTGTGTTTGTGTCTTCACTGTCCCTGTTTGAGTAACTCCCATTATGGGACGAAGCACTTCCTCTTCTCTGTCCCTGACCCTTGATCATTGGACTGATGTCCACTCAAGGGCCCAGAATCTTTCTTTTTCAGTAAAATACTGTACCTGGCAGACTCTCTGTGCTTCAGAATGGCCCATCCTTGAATTCGGATGTCCCCAGAAGAATCCTTCCACTTTCCTCTTATCTGAAAATTCAGAGATATTGTCATTCAGCCGGGGCCACGTGGCCAACCAGATCAACAGCCATATACCCCTTCCCCCACATTCCTATCACTCAAACTTTCCGCTCCTCTCCCTCTTCCTTCCATTCTCCCTGAGTCACAAGACTGGACACTCCACCCCCTCCTTATCGTCTACTCTCCCTCCCCAACCCCCAACACAGTTCCTGATGATCCTCCCACCGCTGACTCAGCCTCTCCACTGCTAGAGGCAATTGGGCCAGACCCAAGCCCTCCAGGGGACTTCCCCGCAGCAGCAGCAACCCCTCCTCTCCTGAAGGAAGCTGGGCAACCTAAAGGAACCCACCGGCGACGGATAATAGAAAACTCAGAAGCCCCTGTGATGCTCTCTCTCCATTCCTATGGGCCCATGAACCGACCCAACTGGGACTCCAACACCTTTGAAGGTGGGAAGCATCTGTCCACATATCTCCAGGCTCTAATAGCGGGTCTCTGAGTGGCCGCCAGAGAGCCGACCAATTTGGCCAATGTAAGAGAGATTATCCAAGGACCTAATGAGTCTCCCTCTATGTTTCTGGAGAGAATTAAGGAAGCATATAGAAAATATACTCCTTTTGATCCTCAGGCAGATGACCAAAAGGCATTTGTTACAATGGCCTTTATTGAGCAGGCTGTCCAAGATATTAAGAGAAAGTTACAATGTCTAGATGGGTTACAAAATACGACCTTAAGAGATTTAGACAGAGAAGCTGAAATAGTATATTATAAGATATATATTATAAGTATATAGTATAAGTATATAAGTATATTATAAGAGAGAAACTGAGGAGGAGAGGGAACAGAGGAGAGAGAAGGAAAGGGAACAAAAGGAGGATGAAAGGAGCAAAAGGCAGACAAAAGCATTGGCTAAGGTTTTCTTCACAGCAGCAAATACGCCAGAAATTAAAAAGCAGGGAGTCAGAAAGGGATACTTGGGCCCACGCCAAAGGCTGTCCCTGGCCTCAGATCAATGTACCTACTGTAGAGAAAAAGAACACTGAGTCAAAGAGTGCCCCAAAAAGAAGAAGCCACGGCAGCCCGCCATGCTGACTCTAGAAGAGGACTTGGAATGTCAGGGCTCGGATCCCCTCCCCAAGCTCAGGGTAACATTTGAAGTGGAGGGGACTCCAGTGAACTTTGAAGTGGATACAGGAGCAGTATACTCAGCCCTTAAGGCTTCACTGGGCCCCATATCAAATAAATGGTCCCTAGTTCAAGGGGCTAATGGCACTACATATCGGGCTTGGACAACTAAGAGGATTATGGAAGTAGGAAAATGAAAAGTCCACCACTCTTTCCTAGTAATCCAAGAATGCCCAGCCCCATTGATGCACAGGGATCTGCTTACCAAACTTGGGGATAGAGTAACTTTTAACCCTGATGGTCCCCAAGTGGATGTTCTAAAGCCTTCAGTAAAAACTCCCATAGTCAGAGAATTGACTATGTCTGTAGAAGATGAACATCAACACTTCGTGCCCCCTAGGACTGATCAAAGAGGCAAACTACAACAGAAATGGATAAAACATTATCCTAATGCCTGGGCAGAAACTGCTGGGTTAGGTCTAGCCGTAAAACAACCTCCAATAGTAGTAGAATTAAAAGCCTCGGCCTCTCCAATCAGTGTTAAACAATATCCTCTAAGCAAAGAAGCTAAGGATGGGATAAGTCCCCATATTCAGAAATAATTGGCCATTGGGGTCCTTAGGACCTGTCAATCAGCCTGGAATACCCCCCTGCTACCAGTAAGAAAGCCAGGAACTAGGGACTACAGTCCTGTTCAAGATCTAAGAGAGATCAACAACAGAGTGCAGGACATTCACCCCACAGTACCCAATCCATATAATTTGCTTAGCACTCTGAATCTGGAGCGGGAATGGTACACTGTGCTGGACTTAAAAGATGCTTACTTCTGCTTGCCTCTACATAAGGACAGTCAGTTGCTGTTTGCTTTCGAGTGGATAGACCCAGAAACTGGAACATCTGTCCAACTAACCTAGACTAGACTCCCACAGGGGTTCAAACCCCCCCACACTCTCTTTGATGAAGCCCTCCACAGGGACATAAACGACTTCAGAACTGCACACCCCGAAGTCACCCTACTCCAATATGTGGATGATCTGCTACTGGCAGCGGACACCAAGGAGAACTATAAGTCTGGGACCCAAGCACTATTATCCGAGCTTGCTCGGCTTGGATATAGGGCTTCTGCCAAAAGGCCCAAATTTGTAAGCAAGAAGTAATCTTCCTAGGTTATTCTCTTAGGGGTGGCAAATGATGGCTCACTGAGAACAGAAAACAAACCATTGTGCAGATACCACCCCCATCTAATAAGAGACAACTCAGAGAGTTTCTTGGGACTGCTGCCTTTTGCAGGTGATGGATTCCTGGGTTCACCTCTCTGGCTGCCCCTTTACACCCGCTGATAAAGTGTAATGCCCAATTCCAATGGACCCCTGAGCACCAACAAGCTTTTGATAATGTCAAAAAAAGTGCTGCTATCTGCTCCGGCCTTAGCACTCCCAGATATAGATAAACCCTTCACTCTCTACATCGAGAAAAAGAAAGGAATAGCACGGGGAGTGTTCACTTAGAATTTGGGACTTTGGAAAAGGTCGGTAGCATTCTTATCAAAAAAACTGGACCCAGTGGCTACTGGGTGGTCCCGTTGCTTAAGAGCTATAGCAGTGGCAGCGCTTCTAATAAAAGATGCTCATTAATGAACGTTGGGACAGAAGCTATCCATGATAGCCCCCCATGCCCTGGAGAGCATCATCTATCAACCTCCAGAGAGGTGGCTATCAAACTCCAGAATAAACCACTACCAGAGCCTCTGGATTAGCAAAGACAGAATAACTCTTGGACCTTCTGCTCCACTCAACCTGGCTGCCAGAAGAATCATCAGGACCTGTCGCTCATGAGTGTCAACACATACTGCCAGAGGAAACCAGTATAGGATGAGACTTGAAAAATCCAGCCACTGCCTCACCCTGAAGTCGTATGGTTTACGAAAGAGAGCAGCTTCCTCCAAGATGGTATGTGGCGGGCTGGAGCAGCAGTAGTTAGCAAAACTAATGTCATCTGATCCTCTGGTCTCCCAGAAGAGACATAAGTCCAAAAGGCAGAACTGATTGCCCTTACGAAAGCATTGGAACTAGCAACAGGCAAAAGGGCCACCATTACACTGATAGCCGCTATGCATTTGGCAATGCTAATGTGCACAGGGCTATTTAAGAGCAAAGGGGGATATTAACCTCCACTGGGAAAAAAAATAAAGAACAAAGTTGAGATTCTCCACCTTCTCTCAGCAGGGCAGGGCACTAAGGAACTAGCTATAGTGCACTGTCCAGGGCACCAGAAGGGAAACGACCTCGTCGCAGTTAAAAACAGAAGGGCAGATGAGGAAGCTTAATTGGCAGCCCTAAACGGAGTGACTCTGTTAAATTTTTCCACACCAGGGGGATCAACATTCAGGAGACTTGGCCACACTGGAACATTCAGTCAACTTATCATGTGAGGAGACAGATACAGAACTCTGGGACCCTACAGAGCCAAGTTTAAAATTTCAAACAGCCCACCTTTATGTCAAAGACGTACACTAGCTCACCCACTTAAGCTCAAAGAAGTTATAGGCTCTCTTAAAGGACCGAAGAAAGGATTTATTAATGACTGACTCACAGAGGAAAGAAATAGCTTAGCAGGTGACTAGAGCTTGTCAAGTCTGCCAATTAGTTAATGCTTACCCATCCAAGCTTCCTGCAGGGAAGCGCTTACGAGGAACAAGACCAGGACAATTCTGGGAAGTGGACTTTTCCTGAAATTAAGCCAGGAAGGTATGGACTTAAATATCCCCTAGTCTTTGTAGATACTCTTTCATGATTGGTTGATTCTAGAAGACATTTTTCCAAGGTTTGGCCTGCCTAAGGTAATAGGGTCCAATAATGGACCAGCATTCGTTGCCCAGGTAAGTCAGGGATTCACCAGGACCCTGAAGATTAATTGGAAATTACATTGTGCTTATAGACCCCAGAGCTCAGAACAGGTAGAAAGGATGATTAGAACCATCAAAGAGACTTTAAAGAAATTAAGCTTGGAGACCGGCATAAAAAATTGGACTATGCTCCTACCTTAAGCACTGTTTCGTGCAAGAAGTACACCCTCTTCCTCTTTGTGTAAACTCACCACTTATGCAATTCTCTATGGTGCCCCTCCTCCAGTAAGGGACCTAACCCCAACTCTGAGACTTAATTATTCCTTTCACACCCCCTTGCTTGACAGACTTAAAGCCCATGAACAAACACAGAACCCAGCAATACCTGTGGAAACAGTTGGCCACTGCTTATCAGCCTGGAGACGAGGGAACCCCACATCGATATCAAGTGGGAGTCTTTGTCTATGTGAGACGGCATCAGGTATCATCCCTGGATCGCCGCTGGAAAGGACCATACCAGGTGCTGCTTATAACACCTACAGTGGTGAAAGTGGATGGAATCACTTCCTGGATCCGTGCCACCCATCTCAAGCCTGCGCCCTGTCCAGCATCCGGCTGGAAACTGGAACAGACTGGTAACCCTCTCAAGTTGCGTGTCCGTCGTGTGGGTAGGGCTATGGATTCTTCCCCTGACCACCAGCAGTCCTAATCACCATCAGCCTGTTCAGCAACAATGGCAGCTATAAATCCTACTGGGCAAGTAGTGTGGTCTATTTCACATACAGCCCTCTTATGGACTTGGTGGCCATCTCTCTACCTGGACATTTGTCAGCTTGCCATAGGCCTCTCTGACTGGGATCTCCCTGACATAGAGGACTCCACACAGATCCCATTCAAACCCAAACCAGGGCAACATAGACCACCTTACCCCATGAATTATGGATATAATCTTCCCCAGCTCAGGTGTAAACTAGCCAGTCTTGATTTTTATGTGTGCCCAGCTGATTTCTGAAGTCGCAAACAGGCCCAAACCTGTGGAGGACCCAGTGACATTTATTTTAGATCTTGGGGTTGTGAACAAACGAGAGCTACATGGTTGAACCCAAACTCCCCAGACAGTATCATTCAGGTTGGAAAAAATGACACCTGGATTGATCCCAAGAAATGTGCCGCTAGCCAAGTTGTGTCAAAAACTCGCTGTGGAAAGAATAGTCTATGTTACCCCCTCAATATAACTTTCACTTCCAAAGGAAGGGGCTACCTCAGAACAACATGGTCTATGGAAAATACGTGGGAAATGCGATTCTATATTTATGGCCCTCGTTATGACGTTGGTCACTGGTTCACCATCCTGCTTAAAAAGGGGGAAAATCCCACAGCAATAGGGCCCAATCCCCTCAAGCCAGGAATTAAGCCTCCAAAACCTCCCATGCCTAGATCTACCAGAACCCCTCTACCATCTCATACTTCCCAGTTTCCATCTTTGCCTACTTCCCCAGTCCAGAGTACAGTTGACTCCTGCCCCTGGGAACTAATTAAAGGAACCTTAATTGTACTGAACTCCACACAGTCAGAACTCCTTGCATTTCAACCCATGTATTTGACAGCTTTGTAAATTATTGTGTAATGGTGCAGATACTCCCCAGGTTCTTTATTATGATGCAGAATCATTTTAAGGTCTACTAGGGGGACAAACAACCTTATTTTGCTGTCATCCAGTGTCCCTTACTCTAGCTATCCTATTGAGGATAGGAGCTGCTGCAGGAGTGGGTACGGGAACAGCTGCTATCATCCATGGGTCACAACAAATGGCCTGATTAGAAACAGCAATAGATCAAGACTGGAAGACATTAGAGACCTCCATCACAGTGCTGTAGGAATCCTTAAACTCTCTCTCTGAAGTTGTTTTACAGAACAGGCGAGGATTAGACCTCCTCTTCATGAGGGAGCAGGGCCTCTGTGCTGCACTGAGAGAAGAATGTTGTTTTTATGCTGACCATACTGGAGTTGTAAGAGAATCCATGAATAAATTGAGGAAATGCCTTGAAGAGCGCCAGAGAGAAAGGGAGATTCAACAAGGGTGGTTTGAGTCATGGTTTACCCAGTCCCCCTCGTTAACTACACTCCTATCAGGCTTAGCTTGACCCCTGATCATCCTTATGGTGTTGCTAACTGTGGGACCTTGTTTGCTTAACTGCTTAGTTTCCTTTCTCCAGGCTCAAATTGGGCAGGAAAAACTCATGGTAATCCGACAGAAATACGCTCCACTGGCAGAAATAGAGTGTGAGACCCCGCAATAATTATGATTCATTACTTTTAAGATTAAATGTAGTAAGAAAAAGGAGTGGGAAATGAAAGAATAAAAGAAATTAAAATTGAAACATAAAGAACCAGGTTTTGTAAAGTTTCCAAGCTGCACTCAGAACCTGAAATTCCTGTGGCAGTTAAGACAATTCCCGGAACTGCCAATTAGATGTGTGTTGAAATCTTCCCTGACCACCTAGTTACTAAACAACCCCTTCCCAGAAACCGTGCAGCTAATCACGTATACATCTCAGGGCTTCAACAAATCAGTTTAAACGTATACCCCTTCTCAGGGCTAACCAATCACCCCCTGTCCGACCTCTTCCTGCCAGTGAATGTGCTAATCATGTTTTTGGGTTGTTATTTGATTTTCCCGTGGTATGTTGATTTGCTAAAGGAGGCTATGATGTATGCAAAGTCCCTGCCCTCTCTAAAGAATGTAAATAAACTCTGCTCAAGTTGTTCTTGGGGCTCTTTGTTCTTTGCTCCTCTGAAGTTAGCTCTGAGCCCCAGCATGCTGGACGCCCAATAAACCCTTTGCTGTGGCATGAGACAGTCTCTTGGTGGACTTTTCCTCCGACTTTTGACCGACCTTTTTACCTATGAAGGACCTGAGAGAGCAAAAGTCAAATCCATGTCAACTTCCATGTCAAACAACCTGGTCAGAATGAAGGAATGTGTCTGAATCAGCCTCTCTCTTCTTAATGTAGATTAAATGGACCAAACCAGGCCTGTGTACAGAGCTGTTCCCGGATGCCTATGGTTGATATACCATTCTAACTTGTGAAAGTGTCACAGGAAGTAGGGGCAGCCTCCATCTCATGGGACCATTGGAAGCAACTGTTAGGACAAAGTGGTTTTCCATCGCAGTGACCTCATTCAGTTCCTGAAGGAAGTGACCTACAACACTTCCTTGGTGATGGAACTCTCTGAACTTGGGATCCAGGAAGCCATGCACCCAGAGCAAGTCTTAGTTTCAGTCCCAGTGGTCTCAATTGTTTGAATTTACCAAAGACAGAGTCAGTGTTTCTTGGTACCTACTTATGTGATGATGGCCAAATTTCAGGAGAGCTCTGAAGAGCGGCTTTTTCTGAGAAAGCAGGTAGTGGCTCAACCATGGCTCCTGACAACTTCAAAAAGTTTGCAAAGAAGACCAGATCTGAGATAGGACAGGCCATTTCGTGGGAACATAGTATGGCCCACCAGTCAGAGGACACTCAGGATAGTCACAGTCATACTTGGGGGAAGGAGTTGCCGTTGTGGGTGTCGGTGTGAGATTGTGGTTTTATCTCATGTAGATTTGGACTGGAAAGTTTCTAGAAAGTCGTTTGACAACACGAGTGTTTCTATGTCTGTGTATCCCACTGTATCCGTGGTTGTAGACATTTGAAATGCGAATGCATCAATAGTTGTGTCCTGTCTAGTATAAAGCTCCCCAGCATTCTTCTCACCCAATTTAAGAATGGAGTGCGGCTTGCCTAATGGAAGGTGAACAGCTACTATCTTCCTAAGTTCCTCTTTTCTTCCTGAATACTGGCCACTCTCCAGAGTATCCTCATGGTTTTGTTTCCAAGATATGTACCACGTCCAAGCTCTGTTACATGGCCATGTACTGGATAGCTGAAGGGAATGGGAGCATCTCAGAAAACTCAGATATCAGTGTGACCAGTAAAGTCTCAGTGGAGAAACCCTGCTTTGGGCCATTTGCTTACTTATGTTTCTATTACCCTGAATGTCAGGAAGGTCTTTGCCTCAGGCCAACCCTTTGTGAAGCCTGAAGAAAACAGTTTTCAAATGGAAATGAATGGGCATCACCTGTGGCTCTTTGCTTAATTGCTTTGGAAAGGGATGTGTCTGGAACAGCCACTTGGCCCGGTGTGGTGGCAGTGGCTTAGATTCTCAGCACCTGATGGATCTAAAGAAAGTTTCCAAGTGTGCATCCAAAACCAAAATGGCCAAAAGAGCAGTCATTGTGGATGAAGTCTCTCACTTTCCTCTGTAAGCTTCCTGAGCTAAATCAAGTGAGAATAGGGATCATTTGGGTCAAATCATTTCTTCAAATCCCTGCAGAGGCTAGCCGATAGGGGCTTGGGTTTTCTATGATACCAATTCACATAAAGAATCTATACCAGACAGTCATTAGTCCTCAAATTGGAGAAGCAGATCAGATATAGGGCAGGCCTATTTGATCACTCTTGGTTCACAGCAAGGGTGTCCAGGCCACCCTGACTTTAGGCAAATGAGGGGCAAGGGTGCTTATTTTGAACAGTGTATTGGGCTGTGCCCTTCATGGAAACCTCCAGTCAGAGTTTATGATGAGTGTCTATGTGGAAGAAGATGAGGAGCATGTGGGAGTGTTTTAGTTTTAATTGTGGTCATTTGTGTGGTGGTTGTAAGAGATGCCTGGGTCCACCTGGGCTTGAACTCTGGTGTGATTCTTCTTAGAGAATGCGTTATGGAACTGACTTCAGAGAAGTATTGCCATGAATTGTGTTGGGATTTTAGGAGGCCACACATGAGAGTCGCCCTTGGACACTGAGATCTAAGCCCAGAGTGGCTTTCCACAGAGCACTGGGAATCTCAGCCAGGATATCACATGATTTTATTCTGAAAGACTTGGAAGCCATAGTTGAGAGTCAAAACACACATGGACCTTACATTGTAGACCTCAATGGGGCTGGCTTCATGTGACCTTTTGGCCAGTCTTTGGGAACCCTTGCCTGTGAGAGTTCTCTAGATTATTCATTGAAATGTGCTTCCTCTAAATTTAATGGTTCCTTAATGAATTGAAACCCACAGTTTCTCCAACTTCATCTTTGAAAATGGCTAGATAAATACCATGAAATTTTTGAACTTCCCATGGCCACCTGCCACTGGAGAACCTTTGGATGTACAGTTGCTGATCCTGAGTGTACCAGACAGTGCCTTTATTGACTGGGTTTTATGAAAATGGTGTAGAACAGAGATGCCAGTATGTTGGGGCCTGCTGAGTAGTGGGCCAAAAGCTGTTGTGTGCAGGTGTGTGATAAAACATCTGTGGTCGGGACATGTGATTCTGCCATTGACATCCAAATGACTTGTGGCTGACATGTTACAGACAGGAATCACTTATATGTCTGAAACCTCTCCATAAAAGGCATTTTGTTGTATGGAGACGTTTCAGGGCAATGTTCAGAATCAGGTTGCTATGGTCAAAGGGTCAAGCTATGTGGGATAGAAGCCTGGTTGGTGCATTCTCCTGTAGACCCGGACCCACCACACGTGACAGGACTCCCTCCAGCACTGTGTACCAGTTGAACTCATTGTATTTCATGAAGCAAATACCAAACTCCCAGTGCAGTAGAAAGAAACACCATGAAAATTGGAGGATGACCAAATGGCTTCACAATCCACATGCGGAGACACTTAGCTTTCAGTGGCCACAGTTTACCTACAGAGAGAAGTCAGCACTGCTGCCTCATGTTCTTTGAAAAAATTGAAACAATGTTTTCCAGGTCTCATAGATGTAGACCCAGCTTTGATGGTCTCATTTGAATGGAAGCTAAAGCTTCTGACAACAACATATATGTCGAGTGCGCATCGTCAAAGGCATTTTCTCAAGAAGTCTTTAGTCCGGCAGAGCTCCAGGTTTGTGTAGTGTTTACCTTTTAGACCAGGTCGCAAGAAAAGACCACTGACTCCAATTAAAATCAGATTAAAGCAAGCTTATTATTTCCACCACCCTGGCTGCCTCTCCCTCCCAAAACGTCGGGAACAGAAGAGCAGCCCAGCTTTATAGCCTAGAAAGTTACACAAAAGTGGGGTTAAAAATAACAGAATTCTGACAAGCATCACACTAATGGTAGTTTACATTTTTGTTTGCTGGCCCCAACATCAGAATTTATGAGGACCATTAGAGCTTCAGAGAGTGTCGACTGGCCAGGGAAGGCCAATATTTATGAGGTGTCAACAAAGTTTCAGAGAGGGCTGTTATCTGGTCAGATAGCCAGGCATGGGTGAGTTCAAGGCACGGGCAAGCATTCCAAGCAGGTTCAGATATTGCTGTAATTTATAGTTAAGCCAAAATTATCTTTTCACGGCTTTGTGGCAAGATGGCTCCCAATTTTAATAAAAGATAAGGTTGGGTCAATCATTCCCCCCTTTTCTAATGTGTTCCTTTCATATATTTGATTGGGTAGGAAGAGCACTGTGAGAATTTTAATCCCTCAGGTAATAGTCTCCCGATTTTTTGAACTCACCCAAAAACACGTCTCCCTGATTTTACCTGACTTAATTAATTACTTATATTGATATTCTATTTATTTTTGTCTCCATTGTTGTAAGAAGAGAGGCGTCACTCATTTAGACTTCTTCTGAGCTGAGAGAGGGTGACGTGAGGGGGCACCGCCTGAGGGACATTAGTCGCCTTTTAGAAGTCAGTTAGGTTTGAAGTCTGGATTGGGAAGAACAGGTAGTAAAGTCATCTGGGGATGGGTTCTTCTATGAGAGAAACAAAAAAACATGAGTACTTAATAAATGTTGCAGCAGCTGGAACATGTCACTGTATAGAAGTTTCCTCACCAGTCTTAAATATTCCCAGTTATCAGGACTGTCAACTTAATATTTAACTTTTAGTGTTACATTTGTCCCTCCCCATAAGATTCAGTTTAATAATTTAATGTCATCTGATCTTGCAAAATACTTTTACTAGTATGACCTCTGTGTCTAATAGAGAAACCTTTAATTCTCTTACTCATTGCTGCATAATCATACTAACAAATACCAAGACTATGTGTTTAGGTTAAGAATATCTGTAGGCCTTAAACTAAAAACTTCTGCCTCTGGCAGATAATCTTGATAGCCTCTTTTTATAGTTATCAGGCATTCTGTCTGAGAATCCTTCTTTGTAGCCTTTAGTCTTACTTATTTTGGGAGGCTAACATAAAGTGTATACCTTAAAATATTATTATTACTATTATTATATAAAATGCCCAGGAATGGCTGTAATTTGTTTTTAACTGTCTTTTCTAAGTGTTTAAGATGAAGCAGTCAAACTGACTTTTGTTTCTATCTATTGTGAACAGTCAGCTGAGCTTTTATGGGAGTCATTCCTGGGGAAACTTGAGAGCAGCTTCTCAGTTCTGCTAGTGCCATTTGCGCTAGGTGGGTCCAGGTCTTGTTTGACCATGTGGCTTCCCTCGGAAGCATCAGGGATGTCTCCCTTCTCTGATGACTCTCCTCTTCGTAGCAAATGCACTGATTGGCTTTCTGTTCTCCAGTGGTCTCATTAATCTCCCTGATCAGGAAGTTATGTGGTTCAGAGTTGCAAAGCTCTTTAGAGAAGTCCGCTGTTCCCTGGATAAAGACTGACTCAGAGGGCAAGAGCCAAATATTGGTTTTCTTGTCCCCTTTCATATAATTTTAATTTTAAATCCTAATCTTAAACATCCATCAAATAAATTTTAACAGACTTATATTAAGAGTACTGGGCTTTAATGTCTATAATTTAAAATTATTTATCTTTTTATTATTTGGGATCTGTATTATTCTGTCTGTCTTGTAGGTGATGGCTAATTATCTTAAATTAACCAATGTTGTGTTCTTAAAGCAACAATTCTGTAAAACACTAACAGGGAATCTTTATATCACCCATAAGGAAATTACAAAATAAAATTAACAACAGTAAACAAACTTAGTTCGTGTAATAGCTACCCTAAAATTTTTGGCTGAGTTATACATTATATCCTCTGTTTGAGATGCTAGTAATGTTGACAGGAAAAAAAAACTTTTGAAAATATCTTTAAATGAAATAACATCTGACCTACTGCTTTCGTAGTCATTCTCATATAATAAGATGGGACACAGAGCCTTATCTCAGGTAAGGAAGGGCTCTTTATTAATCTTTAGTGTTTTAATTCTAAAGCTAATCTTTGTTTTTTAAATGTCATTTTACAAAGTTTACATAAATTGTTTGAGGTCACATGAACATTAGCTAACACCATATGATATAGCATTTAAAACATGAATTAAAAAAAGGCTGAAAGTTTTTAAACTTTACATAGATTAGGCTCTCATTAACTTAAAATACATTTAAATTGTTCCCCAATATAAAAAGTAACATAAAAGTTTACATATCTTATTGACAACAGGTAAATAAATCCCAATATATATATATTTTTACCATACAACTTCAGAACACCAGCTTGATATAATGCTCTTTTAAAGTTTCTACCTTACAGACTTGTATACCTGGAAGATATGAGCACATTAATAGCATCACAATTGCATTGATTTTTCTACATTAACCAAGTTTAGCTTTTAAAGAAATGGCAGTACAGTGCTCTAAAATAACAGTTCTTATTTAATCAGTTGTTTAATTTTTATGGTTGCTTGCTCTAGAAAAATAAAACTTAATAACCACAATGTTATGGGTAAACTTAGGTTTTAAGAAATTTTTGTCTCTTTAACACATGACTGATTTTTACAATCTTATACAGACTTTAGGACAAACTTATACAGACCTTAGTAAATCAATCAGATATCTAACAAAAGTACTCATGAATGAGTAATCCCATATCAAATTTACTTTACTTATTTATCAAAATATTAGACAAATGTATTGAACAGTGTACCATTTTTTGTTGAAGAAAAAGTCCTAGAACCAAGGCATATTAGACCTTTTGTCGGCATTAATATTTTATTAGATTTTTGAACACCTAGAAAAACTTGTAAGGTTAAATTTAAAGACGTTTATTTTTATCTGTTTATCCAATTTAAATTGTACCAATTAAATCACTTGAATTAAAGATCTTTGGATCCACGTTTTAAAATTTGTTTTTATGAGTGCTTTTTTTATGAGTGCTCCTTATATGTGTTAATTTGTATAACATATATATGATATAGGGATATATGTATATATAGACATACAACACATAACAAAAGTGTGCACACATAATAATAGTAAAGGCCTTGTAGCTTTTTGCAGTTGAAATCTCCATTGCAATGTTTCAAAAACTCCACTGTTGGTCAAAGATAGAGCTGATCATAATAACATTAACCTAGGTCTGTAGGATCAAATTCATGAGCTCAAAAAAAGAATACAGAATCTAAGGAAAAAATAAGAGTCCTAGAAAAAATGACTGCCCAGTAATTAATAAATACCATACAATTTAACTTTTTTCCTGCCTTAGGCCTCAGATCAGTCTCCTACTGAGCTTGCAGGCTTCTTTCATTTGCATTTCAACAAAAGTCCTGGCTGAGGTCTGAAAGGAGCAGGGAAAAACTGCTATTCTGAGCAGACACCTCAGGCCTAAGGCATTTTAACCATAATTTTGAGGTTCGGATGTTGAAAATTATGATACAATTTTAAGATAAAATTCACAAAATTTTATATCTTTACATCTTGTTTTGTCAACAGATACCATACTATGATTTACTATCCTTGTCCAAATTAATGCACTGGTACACACTGTGATATTTTCTCAGTCTACCCAATTCAAAATTAGTGACAAATAAAACTGAATGTTTGGGAAGTTACTTGCCAACTTGGAAGTAGAGTGCTTTAGTTTTCCATCCTAAGTATTTAAGTTATCTGGCATGAATTATCTGAAATCATAAACTAAACAATTACCTAAACCCGACTTTTAACTGCAAGATTGAGCAATGCTACAAAAACCCATCCAGATACCAGATTGTTACAATAAAACATCATCATTTAGACACACATTGAACTAATATCATTCCCAAGAAACAATTTATAATATCAGCACATTATTGCACATGTCTTAAAGGGCCAGAAACAAAGACACAAGACAGACAGAAAGGAGGTCCAGACTATGGCTGACAGACAGAAGCCTTAAAAACAGAGCAGATAAGAGAAAAATTTCCTACACCAGTGGCAGGATAGATGTCCTCACAAGGGGATCAGATGTTTTCACAGAGGGCAACCTGAAATGTAATATCAAGGGTTTCCATGGTGACTTTACTGCATTTAGTGTCCCCTTTTTCTTTTTCTTTTTTTTTTAAGAAGACAGAGGTGGCATAATCCTTACAGTGCAGGGAACGAAGGAAGGAATTCCTTGAAGCAGCAGGGCTTTGGCAGATGCTGGGAGTCCCTCAGTCCCTCCTTTTACTTATGGGACTAGCTCCTCTGGTTTGGTTCCACCCCAATCTCAATCCATCTCCTAACATTTCAGTAGTCAGCTCTCAAAAAGTTCCAGGGTCAGGGGGTTATCAAAATTTGTAACTTAAATTTCGGTTTCTGACCTTGAAGCGAATTAATACCTATTTAATAATGAGGACAGGGTTTGAGAAAAATAAAAAGGGAGGTTTGCTGCTTTGCTAACAAAGCAGAAACACAGGGGACTCTGCCCAAAGGTTGTGACTCTCTTGAACTGGAGCAACAAGGGGTTTTAAAGGAGTTTCCATTGTTAACCTGGGAGATACTCTGTTCCTTGGTGGCCAGCAGGCATTGCCCTCTGCAGTGGGTGAGTTCCAGGCTGCCAGCTAGGGGCTTTTCTCATCCTGCTTAACAAAGGGGGGTAAACTTCATCACAGTTTTTTAGAACACAGTCCAAAGGGTGTAAGGCTTACTTGCTTTATTACCCATTTTTACGTCCAATATCCTTAAGTTTTTACCACAGAAATCAAACAACAAAATGCACAAAAACAAACAAACAAAAAACATATAGAACACAAAACAAAACACAAAGAAACAGAAACCTGGTGAAGATACAGAAAAACTGAGGAGCAATCAAATGTTTTGCTGAAGCTCCGGGGTAGGAGCTCCTGCGTGCCCGGCTGCACCTTTCTACCCTTTCAGAGAAATTCCATACAGAACAGAACAGAGGACAGAACAATTCTTGTTACTGTCCTGGACAGGAGTACATGTGAGCCTCCCCAGGCCACCTCTCTGTAATCAGAAGACATCTCCCTTAACCAGATATCAGATGTTATAAAGGCACCACCTACCAATGGAGGCCTCCTCCACCAGGTGCTTGCTAATAGTTTTAGTGTGATGGTTCACTGCAGTGCTCCCTGGACCGAAGGCTCACTCCAAGGCTTTGGAACTTGGCTCTCCAGCCCTGAGCCCTGGAGGAAAGGCCAGCGTCAGAATTTCCAGCAGTCTGGTCTTGTGATCTGGTCACGTCATCTCGCTGGGGAACTCCAAAATGTTAGACCAGGATGCAAGAAAAGACCACTGACTCCAATTAAAATCAAATTAAGGCAAGCTTATTAGTTCAACCGGCTAGGCTGACTCTCCTTCTCAAAACGGCGGGAAAAAGACAGCATCCCCACCTGTCCTACACCCCAGCTTTATAGCCCAAAAAGTTACACAAAAAGGGAGTATCAGAAAACAGAACTTTGACAAGCATCACACTAACTGTAGTTAACATTTTTTATTTGCTGGCCCCAGCATCAGAAATTATGAGGACCATTAGAGCCTCAGAGAGGTTCGTTGTCTGGCCAGGGAAGGCAAATATTTATGAGGTGTCAGTAAGGTTTCAGAGAGGGCTGTGATCTGGTCAGTAAGACAGGCATGGGTGAGTTCAAGGCATGGGCAGGCATTCCAAGCAGGTTCAGAATTTGCAGTAATTTATAGTAAAGCAAAAATTATCTTTCCATGGCTTTAAGGCAAGATGGCTCCCAATATTAATGAAAGATCAGGTTGAGTGATCACCCCTGTCCCTTCCTTTTGGAAACTCCTCTACCACCTCCAAGGTTGTGAACTCCTGATCATTTTCCATTCCAGATAAGTATTCACAGAATTTCTAACTCTGATCCTCTAATTGTGTCTTACTTGGGGCAAAGGTAATGTCAAAGCATTGTTCTGGATGAGAGTGGGAAGATTATTGTATATCACATATTTACATACACATTGGATTCATTTTCCAATTTTCCATTTGAAATAC
Organism: Callospermophilus lateralis; assembly: GCF_048772815.1. Taxonomy (NCBI): domain Eukaryota; kingdom Metazoa; phylum Chordata; class Mammalia; order Rodentia; family Sciuridae; genus Callospermophilus; species Callospermophilus lateralis. The sequence goes on from NW_027512203.1 coordinate 355,671, forward strand.
TGAATTCCTGACACTAACCCATACCCTACTAGACTCTGACTAATAATCCTAATATGATGGTGAAACATAACCCAAGCAGAATAGAAATACAAGCCGTTCAGAGGAGGCATGGTGTGTAGTTGGAATTGCCTTTTGCATTATATAGTATAGGAGCTATAAATCTAGTCAATTTTTTGTTGAAATAATTCTACATGTGTTTTTAAAGTTAACAAATATGGGAATCCTGTCTCCCTTTCTCTGTAGCACACGTATTTTTATATGCACATAGAGAATCCTACCTGGTATCACACGTACATACTTGTGAGGTGGCTGAATTGGCAGATACAAATTGTGAGAAGAGATCACTACTCCTAAACGCTGTTTGAACTGAAAATTCAACCTGTGGGTGAGCTTCCTAGTTCAATAACATTATACATAAATCCATGTTCAGTAAAATGAATATTTTTGCATCTGTGGATTATATATATATATATCATGATGATTTTCGATTGGCATATACATGGCTACTTTTTTTTCTTTTTTTGGTTGTTCAAAACGTTACAAAGCTCTTGACATATCATATTTCATACATTAGATTCAAGTGGGTTATGAACTCCCATTTTTACCCCAAATAAAGATTGCAGAATCACATTGGTTACATATCCACATTTTTACATAATGCCCTATTAGTTACTGTTGCATTCTGCTACCTTTCCTATACTCTATGATCCCCCCTCTTTTCCCCTCCCATCTTCTCTCTCTACCCCATCTACTGTAATTATTTTTTCTCCTTGTTTATTTTCCCATTCCCTTCACAACCTGTTATATGTAATTTTGTATAACAATGAGGGTCTCCCTCCATTAACATGCAATTTCCCTTTTCTCTCCCTTTCCCTCCAACCTCATGTCTGTGTTAATGTAAATCTTTTCTTCCTGCTCTTCCTCCCTGCTCTGTTCTTAGTTGCTCTCATTATATCCAAGAAGACATTTGGTATTTGTTTTTTAGGGATTGGCCAGTTTCACTAAGCATAATCTGCTCTATTACCATCCATTTCCCTTAAAATTCCATGATTTTGTCATATTTTAGTGCTGCATAATACTCCATGGTGTATAAATGCCACATTTTTGTTATACATTCATCTATTGAAGGGCATCTAGGTTGGGCCCACAGTGCAGCAATTGTGAATTGTACTGCTAAGAACATCGATGTGGCAGTATCCCAGAGGTATACACTATTTTAAGGTCTTCAGGAAACAGTCCGAGAAGGGCAATAGCTGGGTCAAATTGTGGTTCCATTCCAAGCTTTCCCAGGAATCTCCATACTGCTTTCCAAATTGGCCACACCAGTTTGCGGGAACAGCTCTCCTCATAGGCCTGGTTTGGTCCATCTTCTCTACATTAAGAAGAGAGAGGCTTACTCAGACACAACCCTTCATCCTGAACAGGTTGTTTGCCATAGAAGATGACTTTTGGTCTTTCAGGTCTTTCATAGCTGCCTACATCTTCTTCAGGGATCAAATATGCATGGACCTTTGAGATTCTCAGTAGGTGGCAGATCCCCTACATTGCTGTATTGCAAGACGAACCCTGTCCCTTCTCTTTTGTAAAGTTAGATTGAGGGAACAGTGTATGGTTAGGGTTAATAACATGTTCAATTTGGGTTCAGAATCATTCTGATGGATGAATAATGGTATTGGGAACCTGTGATATTTATAAAACTATAGAGGTGAAATATAAGTATGAAAACAGAAATCTAGGTAAGATTTGTAGCCCAGAAGGGAATGAGGCCCTTGATTGGGATACTTAGCTTTTAATTATGTTCTCCACGGTTGTCTCAGATAAATTGATAATCAATGGCATAGGACCTTGTACCTTGGAAGATTGATTGTAGAAGAGAACATCCACTCAAATTGGGATAGTGGGTAGGATAAGGAAGAGAGTCGGTAGGTTTAGGAAGAAGAGTGAGTATAAAATTTGGATCAAATGTTCTTTAGCAATAGGGTTTCATTTATACAGTGAATGTAAATGTCAGCACATGCGAAGAGTCAGTCACAATGATGAACTGCGGAAAATATAGGAAAGAAGATATCAATAGAGACATTACAAAATCAGGCAATTGTAAAGTGAGTGATAGGTTTAGACATTTTCAACAGGATCGAGATTGAATACATAATTTTAGGAAGAAACAAATATGTAGTCACCAATAGAAATGACATTTGAAAGCATTAGGAAAACTGGAAATGAAAGTTTTTAGTAATCCATATTCAACTTCCATTTAGGATTTGGTACAATCATAAGTGTGACCTTTGCATTTTGTGCCCAGAAAATTATTGTGATAAAATATATATGTAGATCATGTGACATGAGTATTTTTTACACCATTTCTGTGAGCAATATTTGAAGACATATAAATTAGTATTGGGGGTACAACGTGGTGTACCCTGTATCTATGAATATAGAGATAATGCATGAATAGAACATACTGTAAATAAATAATATAACTGGTTACACTTTAAATAATGGATTGAATTGTTATCTGAAAATATATAAGAAATCATATATTGACATACAATCATTAATTCCAACCAGTTATATATCTAATTGTAATCTTAGGGTTATTTTTTATCATGAAGTGTGTGTGAGTTTTGCTTCAAAAGTGATTATGGATCGAAAATAATGTGTTTGGAAAGAAGTCTCATGAAATTACCAATCAAGAAATATGGAGGAATCCATGTGTTCTGAAGCAGGAAGTGATTGAAAGTGAAACAAATGCCTATAAATTTGCTAAATTGTGGATGAAATATATATCCTGTGATGTGCATAAACTGATGAAATAGTATGTACCAGTGTTGAATAAAAATGAACGTCAAAATACAATTCATGTATCATAGGAATCTACTTGCATTGATGTTAAACTGGGTCAGTTACTGTACAAATATTAGGATTCGCGTGCATCATTCACCGAAGTTAGTTTTCTTTTTTTTTTAAATTTTTATTTATGCTTGTTCAAAACATTACATAGTTCTTGATACATCATATTTGTCACTTTGATTCAAGTGGGTTATGAACTCCCATTTGTACCCCGTATACAGATTGCAGAATCACATCAGTTACACATGCATTGATTCACATATTGCCATACTAGTGTCTGTTGTATTCTGCTGCCTTACCTATCCTCTACTATCCCCCCTCCCCTCCCCTCTCCTACCATCTTCTCTCTCTACCCCCTCTACCTTAATAAATTTCTCCCCATGTATTATTTTTCCCTTTCTTCTCTCTTCCTCTTGTATGTAATTTTGTATAACCCTGAGGGTCTCCTTCCATTTCCATGCAATATCCCTTCTCTCTCCCTTTCCCTCCCACCTCTCATCCCTGTTTTAATGTTAATCTTCTTCTCATCCTCTTCATACCTATTCTGTTCTTAGTTAATCTCCATATATCAAAGAAGACATTTGGCATTTGTTTTTAAGGGATTGGGTAGCTTCATTTAGCATAATCTGCTCTAGCGCCATCCATTTCCCTGCAAATCTATGACTTTTGTCATTTTTTAATGCAGAGCAATACTCCATTCTGTATAAATGCCACATTTGTTTTATCCATTCATCTATTGAAGGGCATATAGGTTGGTTTCACAGTCTTGCTATTGTGAATTGTGCTGCTATGTACATCGATGTAGCAGTGTCCCTGCAGCATGCTCTTTTTAGGTCTTTAGGGAATTGACCGAGAAGGGGAATAGCTAGGTCAAATGGTGGTTTCATTCCCAGCTTTCCAAGAAATCTCCATACTGCTTTCCAAATTGGATGCACCAATTTGCAGTCCCACCAGCAATGTACAAGTGCACCTGTTTCCCCACATTCTCACTAACACTTGCTGTTTGACTTCATAATGGCTGCCAATCTTACTGGAGTGAGATGGTATCTTAGGGTGGTTTTGATTCACCTTTCTCTGACTACTGGAGATGGTGAGCATTTTTTCATGTACTTGTTGATTATATGTCCTCCTCTGAGATGTCTGTTGAGGTCCTCGGCCCATTTGTTGATTGGGTTATTTGTTATCTTATTGTTTAATTTTTTGAGTTCTTTGTATACTCTGGATATTAGGGCTCTATCTGAAGTGTGAGGAGTAAAGATTTGTTCCCAGAATTTAGGCTCCCTATTTACCTCTCTTATTGTTTCTTTTGCTGAGAAACAACTTTTTACTTTGAGTAAGTCCCATGTGTTGATTCTAGTTATTAACTCTTGTGCTATGGATGTCCTATTGAGGAATTTGAAGCCCGACCCCACAGTATGTAGATCGTAGCCAACTTTTTCTTCTATCAGACGCCATGTCTCTGATTTGATATCAAGGTCCTTGATCCATTTTGAGTGAACTTTTGTGCATGCAAGAGAAAGGGATTCAGTTTCATTTTGTTACATATGGATTTCCAGTTTTCCCAGAACCATTTGTTGAAGATGCTATCCTTCCTCCATTGATGCTTTTAGCTCCTTTATCAAATAGAAGATTGTTGTAGCATTGTGGATTAATCTCTGTGTCCTCCATTCTGTACCTTTGGTGCACCCGCCTGTTTTGGTACCAGTACCATGCTGTCATTGTTACTATTGCTCTGAAATTTAGTTTGAAATCTGGTATCGCTATACCGCCTGATTCACACTTCCTGGTTAGAATTGCTTTTGATATTCTGGATATTTTATTTTTCCAAATGAATTTCATGATTGCTTTCTCTATTTCTACAAGAAATGCCGTTAGGATTTTGATTGGCATTGCATTAAACCTATAGAGAACTTTTGGGAATATCACCATTTTGATCATGTTAGTTCTCCCTATCCATGAACAGTGTATATTTTTCCATCTTCTAAGATCTTATTCTACTTCTCTTTTTAGGGTTCTGTAGTTTGCATTGTATAAATCTTTCACCTCTTTTGTTAGGTTGATTCCCAAGGATTTTATTTTTATTTTTTGAGGATATTGTGAATGGAGTGTTTTTTTTCTCATTTCCGTTTCAGAAGTTTTGTCACTGATATACAGAAATGCCTTTGACTTATGAATGTTGATTTTATATCCTGCCACATTGCTGAAATCATTTCTTAGTTCTAGTAGTTTTTTTTTTTTGTAGACCCTTTTGGGTCTTCTATATATAGAATTATGTCAGCTGCAAGTAGTGATAATTTAAGTTATTCTTTTCCTATTTTCATGCCTTTAATTTCTTTCATCTGTCTAATTGCTCTGGCCAGTGTTTCGAGAACTATATTGAATAGAAGTGGTGGTAGAGGACATCTCTGTCTTGTTCCAGATTTTAGAGGGAATGCTTCAATTTTTCTCCATTCAGAATAATGCTAGCCTGAGGCTTAACATAGATAGCTTTTACAATGTCGAGGTAAGTTCCTGTTATCTCTAATTTTTCTAATGTTTTGAACATAAAGGGATGCTAAGGGTCTATTGTTCTTATTTATTTTTCGCAGAACCAAGCTTTAGTTTTGTAATTTTTTCAATAGTTTCTTTTGTTTCAATTTTGTTGTTTTCCGCTCTGATTTTAGTTATTTCTTGCCTTCTGCTACATTTGCTGTTGTTTTGCTCTTCCTTTTCTAGGGCTTTGAGATGAAGTGTGAGCTCATTTATTTGTTGTTCTTTCCTATTTTTGAGGAATGACGTCAAGGTGGTGAATTTCCCTCTTAAAACTCCTTTCATTGTGTCCCATAGATTCCGATATGTTGTGTCTGTATTTTCATTTATCTCGAAGAATTTTTTGATTTTCTCATTTATGTCTTCTGTAACACATTAATCATTCAGTAAAATGTTGTTCATTTTCAATGTGATGTAGGATTTTTCCTTCCTTCTTTTTCATTGGTTTCCAGTTTCATTCCATTATAATCAGATAAAATTCATGGTATTATGTCCAGCACTTTATATTTATTGAGGGTTGCTCTATGGCATAATATATGGTCTATTTTTGAGAAGGATCCATGTGCTGCTTAAAAAAAAAGTATATCCACTTGATGATGGTTGATATATTTTATATATGTCAGTTAAGTCTAGGTTATTGATTGTGATATTGAGCTCTATAGTTTCTTTATTCAACTTTTATTTGGAGGATCTGTCCAATGGTGAGAGAGGTGTGTTGAAGTCACCCATAATTATTGTGTTGTGGTCTATTTGATTCTTGAACTTGAGGAGAATTTGTTTTATGAACGTTGCAGCACCATTTAATGGTGCGTAAATATTGATAATTTTTATGTCTTGTTGGTGAATGGTTCCTTTTAACAGTATATAATTTCCTTCATTATCCCTTTTGATTAAATTAGTCATGAAGTCGATTTAATTCGATTTGAGGATGGCCACCCCTGCTTGCTTATGAGGACCGTGTGCATGGTATATTTTTTCCCAACCTTTCACCTTCATCCTGTGTATGTCTTTTCCATTCAGATATGTCTCCTGGAGGCAACATATTGTTGGATTTGTTTTTTGAATCCAAGTTACAAGCCTATGTTGCTTTATTGGAGAGTTTAAGCCATTAGGGTTTAGAGCTACTATTGATATATGGTTTCTACTGCCATCCATGTTTGAATATTTATCGTTTTTTTAAATTTACTTTGTTTCTCCATGATTAGCTTTTCCCCCGCCCTCTGTCATTACTGAGGCACTTCCCACTGATGGTTTTGGTTGTTGTTTTTCATTTCTTCCTCGTGTAGTGTTTTGCTCAAGACACTTTGCAATGGTGGTTTTCTTGCTGCAAATTCTTTTAGCTTTTCTTTATCATGAAAGATTTTTATTTCGTTTTCGTACCTGAAGCTGAATTTTGCTGGATACAGAATTCTTGTTTGGCATCCATTGTCTTTCAATGTTTGAAATACGTTGTTCCAGGATCCTCTCACTTTCAGTGTCTGTGATGAAAAATAGGTTGTTAACCATATTGGTTTACCCCTGAATGTAATCTTCCTCCTTTCTCTTGAAGCTTTTAATGTTTTCTCTTTGTTCTGTATATTGGATATCTTCATAACAATGTGTCTTGGCGTTGGTCTACTGTGATTTTGTGTGCTCTGTGTCCTGTAAGCATCTTCAATTTGTATATCTGTTTCCTTTTTATTTCTGGAAAATTTTCTGTAATTATTTCATTCAACACGTTACTCATTCCCATGGTTTGAATCTCTGTACCTTCCTCTATCCAGATGACTCATAAGTTTGTTTTTTTTATGTTATCCCATATCTCTTGGATGTTTTTCTCGTGATTTTTTACCAGCCTTTCTGTGTTGGCTAGACTCTTTTCAAGATGATATATTTTGTCTTCATTATGTGACATTCTGTCTTCTACTTGCTCCACTCTGTTAGTGATACTCTCAATTGAGTTTTTAATTTGGTTTATCGTTTTCTTCATTTCTAGAATTATTCTTTGAATTTTTATAATCTCTATCTCCTGATAAAGAAGATTAACTTCTGCTTTTATCTGTTTATGTAATTCATTTTCAATGTGTTCTTTCACTGTATTTATTTGCTCTCTCGTATCCTCTTTAAGGTTTCATTCCATCTGTCTAAGGTATTCCTTGAGGTTTTTTTTGACCATTTTTCTGATGATTCTAGGTCCTCCTGAATATTTAGGTTATCCTTCATTGTTTGTACTCCTTTTCTTTCTTGCTTTTTTATGCTGCTCATGTTACTTCTTGTTTGTTTGAGTGCTGAGTTACTGCTTATTCTTATAAATTTATTTGAAGCTTGGGAGGAAAGATATTAGAAGGGATGGGAAGAAGTCACTAAAGAGAATGAGAATAGGCAGGTAGAATTCAAGGATGAGGGAATAAGAAAATTGAAAAGAAATGAAAAGACAAAAGAAAAAAATAGAAAATAAAGAAAGAAATAATTTTTTTAAAATAATAATCATAATTAAAAATGAAAATTAAAATTTAAAATAATAATAATAATAGTAAAATTTAAACATAAAAACATTAAAATAAGTTAAAGAACAACAACAAAAAATGAAAATGAAAGAAAAAAAGTAAAAATAAAATAATAATAATAATAATACATGCAGTCATAGAGTTCAATTAACTTCTCTTCCAGTAGGTGGAGCTGTGCTCACTGGGCCAAGCTTCTCCTCTCAATAGGTGGGAACCAATCACTGTGCAGCAGCTCTTCCTCCCAGACTTGGCGGGTCTCCAATCCTGAGTGCCTAGGACCTTCTCTAGTGTTTCCTCAAGCCAGGCTCCGCTCAACTGTGACACTCACCACAATACTTGCTACACGTCAGGTCTCTGTTCCTGGTAGTCCTGTTTTCATCAACGCCTGCCACTCTCTCCCTGTTTGCCTCCCTCAGACCCTAAGTTTGTAGAGCTTGGGGCTGGGAACCCCCAGCGAATTTGCTTGCTCTCTGGTATCCATGCCCACATTAGCTGGTGTAAGAGACCTCAGTTGTCAGCACTGGTGGGAGCGGTAGCCGGGAATTCCATGCCACGAGTCCCACAGCACACATGATTTCCTCGGTCTGGCCATCTTTCTCAAGGGAGACCTGGGAGGGCCCCTTAAAGGAGAGCTGGAAGGGGCCCTTAATGTTTTCCCGCTGTGTGGAGAGAGATGCATAGGGAATTACACACCTGTCGTACTGGTTTCAATGAAGTTATCTCCTCTGCCCATGACGTCAGTTCTCTTCCATGGTGGTATCCCATGCAAATGGTGACCGTTCATTCCTTTTGCCAGGTGACCAATGCAACGGATGGGTCCTGACTGTGTCTCCGAAGCCCCGTTTCAATTCAGTGGCCTTTTACCTCTGTAAATTCAGAAGGGCCGACCAGTTATTTCAGAGGGAATGTTAGTTCTGAGACACAAGAAGCAGGCAAATCTGAGCTTCTATGCAGCTGATCCGGGCTCTGTGTGTTTTCTGAGGGGCCCAGACTGTTCGCACCAGATCCATGTCAGGTCAGCATTGCCTAGTGATTCTGAACAAACAGCATTTAAACAGTTTATGACTCCCTATGCCTGCGCAGCTTAAGAGGTCAGAGACTTGATTTCTCCATGTTCGCCACCATGTTAGATCTCCTATATTGCTACTTTTTAATGTCTGTGCGTGTGCGTGCATATATATATATATATATATATATATATATATATATATATATATATACTCTCCAGATTTTTCAAAATATGAAATATATGTGTCTTATTATACGCTCCCTAAATTCATTCATATTCATATATGTGGATTTATAACAAACTTTCCACAAGATTATACTCAGAAATAATCATCCACCTGAAATATATATTTCTTTCCTAGTACTGAAAAGTAACTTCATAGAATGGTGAATACAAACTCTAATATTTCTACAGATACTTACCCAGTGTAACATCAATGCAAGTAGATTCCTAGGGGACATGATGTGTATTTTGACGTTCATTTCTATTCAACACTGGTACATTACTATTTCTTCAGTTTATGCACATCATAGGATATATATTTCATCCACAAGTTAGAAAACTTATAGGCATTTGTTTAATGATCAGTCACTTCCTGCTTCAGAACACATGTATTCCTCCATGTTTCTTGACTGGTCTTTTCATAAGACTTTTTCCAATCACAATATTTTCATTTTTCATTATCTCTTATGAAGCAAAACTCAAACACCCTTCATGATAAACCATAATCCTAAAATTACCATTAGATGTATAACTGGTTGGAATGAATGATTATATATCAATATAAGATTTCTTATATATTTTTAGATATCAATTCAATTCATTATTTAAAGTGGAACCAGTTAAATTATTTATTCACAGGATGGTCTATTCATGCATTATCTCTATATTCATAGACACAGGGTACACCTCTGTGTACCCCTAACACTAATGTATATGTCTTCAAAATATTGCTCCCAGAAATGGTGGAAGAAATACTCATGTCACCTGATCCACATATATATTTTATCACAGTAAAATTCTGAACAAAAAATGTAAAGGTCACACTTATGATTGTACCGAAGTCTAAAAGGAAAGTGAACATGGATAACTAAAAACATCCATGTGAAGGTTGCCTAATGCTCTCAAATGTCAATCCTATTGGTGACAACATATTTGTTTCTTCCAATGATTATATATTCAAACTAAACCCTGTTGAAAATGTCTAATCCTATAACTCACTTTATACTTTGCCTGATTTCATAATGTCTCTATTGATACCTGCTTTCCTACTTATTTTCCCCAGTTCATCGTTGTGACTGACTCTTCACATGTGCTGAAATTTTCATTCATTCTCTAACAGAAACCCTATTGCTAAAGAACTTTTGGTCCAAATCCTATACTCACTCTTCTTCCTAAACCTACCGACTATCTTCCTAATCCTACCGACTATCCATTTTGACTGGATGTTCTCTTCTACATTAAATCTACCAAGGTACAAGGTCCTGTGCTTCAAATCATACCTAGATTTCTGTTTCCATACTGATATTTCACCTCTATATTCTTGTAATTATCGCACGTTCTCAATACCATTATTCATCGCCCAGAATGATTCCTAACCCAAATTGAACCTGTTATTAACCCTAAACATACACTGTTCCCTAAATCTCATTTTACAGAAGAGCAGCAACAGAGTTGTTCTTAAAATACAGGGAATTAGGGGACCTTCCACCTGCTGAAAACCTCAAAGGTCCATGCAGAAATGATACCTGGAGAAGTTGTAGGGAGGTATGAAAGACCTGAGAGAGCAAAAGTCCTATTCCAAGTCAAACAACCTGGTCAGGATAAAGGGATGTGTCCGAATCAGCATCTCTCTACTTATTTTAGAGAAGATGGACTAAACCAGACCTGTGTGGAGAGCTGTTCCCAGGTGTCTATGGTTGATATACCATTCTAACTTGTGAAAGTGTTCCAGGAAGTAGGAGCAGCCTCCATCTCATGGGACCCTTGGAAGCAAGTGTTAGGACAAAGTGGTTGCCAAGGCAGTGGCCTCATTCAGTTCCAAAGAAAGTGACATACCTCATTTCCTTGGTGATGGAACACTCTGAACTTGCTATCCAAGAACCAAGACACCGAGAGGCAATCCCAGTCCATGTCCCTGTGGGCTCACTTGATTGGATTTTCCAAGGACAGAGTCAGTCTTTCTTGGTACCTCCTGATGTGAGTATAGCCAAATACCAGGAGAGCTCTGAAGAGATACTTTTCCTGCGAAAGCAGGTAGTAGCTGGCCACTTTTTCCTGACAACTTCACAGAGTTGGTCAAGGAAACCAGATCTGATAGAGGACACGCCATTTTGGGGGAACATAATATGGCCCACCAGTCAGAGTTAACTCCGGAGAGTCACAGACCTACTTGAGGGAAGGAGGTGCATTTGTGAGTGTGGGTTTGTTGTTTTGTCTCATGTTCAGAGAATAGGTACGAAAGGCGGTTTGTTTGATTTGAAGTGAACTGTTTCTAGTAAGTCGTTTGACAAGATGAGTGTTTCTATGTCTGTGTATCCCACTGTGTCCGCGGTTGTAGACATGAGAAAAGAGAATGCAACAATGGATGTGTCCTGTCTAGTAGAAAGCTTCCCATTATGCATCCTGCCTAATTTATGAATAGAGTGTGGCTTGCCTTATGGATGGGCAATACCTACTACCTTCCTAAGTCTCTGTTTTCTTCTGAATTCTGGCCACTCTCCAGAATTGGCTCATGGTTTTGTGTCCAAGATATGTAACAACTCCAAGGTCTGTGACATGGCCATGTACAGGATAGCTGAAGGGAATGGCCAGCATCTCAGAAAACTCAGATATCAATGTGACCAGGAAAGTCTCAGTGGATATACCCTGCTTTTGGCCTTTTGCTTACCTATTGTTCTGTTGCCCTGAATATCAGGAAGGTCTTTGCCTCAGGCCACCCCTTTGTGAAGCCTGAAGAAAACAGTTTTCAAATGGAAATGAATGGGCATCACTTGTGGCTCTTTCTTAATTGCTTTGGAAACGGATGTGTCTGAATTAGCCTCTTGGCCTTGTATGTGGCTGTGACTTTGATTCTCAGCAGCTGATGGATCTAAAGAATGATCCCATGTGTGCATCCAAAACCATCATTGCCAAAAGATCAGTCATTGTGGATGAAGTCTCTCGTCTTCCTCTGTTAGGTTCCTGACTTCCATCAAGTGAGAATTGATATTCCTTGGGTCAAATGAGTTCTTCAAATCACTGCAGAGGTGCTTAGGTTTTTGCATGACTCCAAATCACATAAAGAATCTATAATTGAAAGTCAGTAGGCCACAAATTGGAGAAACAGAGCAGTATTAACGGGAGGCTTATTTGATCACTCCTGGTTCACAGGAAGGGTGTCCAGGCCAACATGACTTTAGGCAAATGAGGGGCAAGGGAGTTTATTTGGACACTGTCTTTGGGTGAGCCATTCATGGAGACCTTCAGCCAGAGGTTACGATGAGTGACTATATGGAAGAAGATGAGGACCTTGTTTGAGTGTTTTGGTTTTAATTGTGGTCATTTGTGTGGTGGTTGTAAGAAATATCTTGGTCCACCTGGGCTTGAACTCTGGTTGGATTCCCCTTAGAGACTGCGTTCTGGAACTGAACTCAGAGAAGTATTGCCATGAATTGTGTTGGGATATTAGGAGGCCACGCATGAGAGTCGCCCTTGGAAACTGAGATCTAGGCCCAGGGTGGCTTTCCACAGAGCACTGAGAATCTCAGCCAGGATAACACATGATTTTATTCTGAAAGACTTGGCAGCCATAGTTGAGTGTCAAAACACACATGGACCTCACATTGTAGACCTCAATTTACCTGGCTTCATGTGACCTTTTGGCCACTCTTTGGGAAGCCTTGCCTGTGAGAGTTCTCCAGAGCTTTCATTGAAAATGAGCTTCCTCATTATTTAATGGTTTCTGAATGAATTGAAACCCACAGTGCCTCCAACTTCATCCTTAACAATGGCTAGATGAATACCATGTAGTTATTAAAATTTCCATGACCAGGTGGCACTGGAGAACCTTTGAATGTCCTGTTGCTGATCATGAGTATACCAGACAGTGCCTTGATTGACTGGATTTCATGAAAATGTTGTAGAAAAGAGATGCCAATACGTTTGAGTCTGCTGAGTAGTGGGCCTAGAGCACTGGTGGGCAGGTGTGTGAAAAAACATCAGTAGTAGGGCCATGAGGATCTACCATTGGATTCCAAATGGCTTGTGACTGACATGGTGCAGCCAGCAGATCCTTATTTGTAAAGTCATCTTTTTATATGGAGAGGTTTCAGGGCAATGTTCAGAATAAGGGTCATATGGACAAGGGGGCAATGGGGCAAGCTATGAGGGATAGAAGCCTGGTTGGTGCGTTCTCCTGCACACCCTGACCCACCACACGTGACATAACTCCCTCCAGCACTGTGTCTCAGTTGGGCTCCTTGTATTTTATGAAGCAAATACTAAACTCTCAGTGCAGCAGGAAAAACACCACAAAAAGTGGAGGAGGACAAAATGGCTTCACAGTTCACATGGGGAGACATTTAGTCACCAGTGGTCACTGTTTACCAACAAAGAGAGGATTCAGGCCTCCTGCTTCATGTTAATTGGAAAATAAGAACCCATGTCCTTCAGGTCAAAGTGATGGAGACCCACCTTTGATGTTCTCACTACAAAAGAAGATAAAGCTCCTGAAAACAACCTAAATTTCAAGTGCCCAACCTCAGAGTGAGATTCTCAAAAAGTCCTTAGGCCAGAAGAGCTCCATGTTTGTGGAGTGTTTACCCTGTCCCTTACTTTTAGAAAGTCCTCTACCTCCACCAAAGATGTGAAATCTGGAGCATTTTCCATTCCAGATAGGTATTCACAGATTTTCTAACTCTTCTCCTATAATTGTGTCTTACTTGAGGCGAAAGTAATGTTAAAGCATTGTTCTGGATGAGAGTGGGAAGATTTTTGTGTAGCATATATTTGCATACACATTGGATTCAATTTCCTATTTTCTATTCGAAATACTGAATCCCTGACACTAACACATACCCTATCAGACTCTGAATACTATTTCTAATAGGATGGAGAAAAATAACTTAAACAGAATAGAAATACAAGCAGTTTAGAGGAGTCACGGTGTATATTTGGACTTGCCTTTTGCATGATACAGAGAAGGAGTTAAATCTAGTCAATTTTTTGTTGAAATAGTTCTCCATGTGTTTTTAAAGTTAACAAATTGTGAATTCCCGTCTCCCTTTCTCTGTAGCCCATTCAGCACATATATTTTTATATGGATATATAGAATCATACCTGGTACCACACATACATTCTTGTGAGGTGGATGAGTTGGCAGATACAAATTGTGAGAAGAGATCACTCCTACTAAACCGTGTTGGAACTGAATATTCAACCAATGGGTGAGCTTCCATGTTCAGTAAAATGAGTATTTTTGGATCTGTGGATGATATATATTTTATGATGAATTTTGATTGACATATATGTTGCTATTTTTTTTCTGTGTGTGTGTGTGTTTTGTGACACTCACCTGTTCTGTAAAACAACTTCAGAGAGAGAGGTTAAAAATTCATGCAAAGCTCTGATGGAGGTATCTAATATCTTAGTTTTGGTCTATTGCTTCTTCTAATTGGGTCATTTGTTGTGTCCCATGGACGAGGGCAGTGGTTCCTGTGCCCACCCCTGCAGCAACTCCTATTCCGAATAGGATGGCTAAAGTGAGGGATATATGTTCCCAGTTGAAACGGGTTGTATGCCCCCCTATTTGATCTTCAAATGAACCTGCATCATGATAGAGCACTCTGGGAAACATCTGCACCATTACACAATTAATCACATCTGTTGACCATTTCATGAAAACATAAACAATGTTCAATTATATACAATTATGCTGTTGTAGGGACGGACAAGGCAAGGCACCTAAGATAGCAAAGAAGACAGCGAAACCGTCCTATTTGGTTGCAACCATATTCAGAGGGCATTGCTTCTGTTGTAATCAATTATTCTCCTGAAACTCAAGTATAGGTAGTTTCAGAATTTTGTACCCAACATGTAAGGGAAGGGGCTCAGAAGTTCACAGTCTGCAGAAGTTCAAAAAAGCCGTTGTTGTTTCTGTTTTTTCCTCGGTTCTGGGCAAGTTAACTTTTCAAGGACACCTGGGAGGGAAAGAGCTTTTTCCTACCTTTCTTATTTTTCGCCCCTGACAGCTGTTACCATGGAGCCCTGATGGTAACTTCTTTATCTTAGAAATATAGCCATTTCTGTAAAGCCCCAGCTCACGGCCAGAGGACTTGTTCATATATTTTGTGGAAAACAAGTAATGGGGTGTCTAGCATAGAAGTGCTTATTTTTTTAGCCAGTGGCCAAGTAGAACAAGGCAACACTAAAAGAGGAAGTTTATCTACATTGAACTCTTTTATAGGGACTCTTTTGCTGAAAGTCCTAAAGTCAGCCATGGTGAAGACTTCTGTAGAAAGTCAGTTAAGAATTTTCTGTAGGCCTGGTACAGAAGGGGAAGACAGGGAAGGTGGGGCTGACAGCAGCTCCGAGGATCTGAGAATAAGGAAGGAGAGTTGTAAAAGAATAATGGGAAAGGGGTTTGGTATTTTCCTAGTAACAAAAACTTGAGCTGCAGAACAGGTAGAGCAGAGGGGAAGACAAGAGTGAGTATCCCAAAATGCATGTGAGGGACTTTAAATTTTTAGTAAACTGTTTTCAGTGATGACAAAGCAACTTTAAAGGCCATTTTCATTACATCTTTGATAGGAGTCTGAGGGCTCTCCTCTGCTAGTTTCAGCTTTGTGTTAGCTGGTAAGAGGACCTGGTGGGACCCGGTGCGGGCACGGACAGGAGAAGAGAGGAGTGAGTCGGTGGATGAGAACCTGAGTACCTGCTAACTCAGCAAGGGGGCGATGGTCTGAGAACCGGGAGAGGTTTGGGTTTTTGATCTAATAATTGGAGG
This sequence comes from Callospermophilus lateralis, assembly GCF_048772815.1. Taxonomy (NCBI): domain Eukaryota; kingdom Metazoa; phylum Chordata; class Mammalia; order Rodentia; family Sciuridae; genus Callospermophilus; species Callospermophilus lateralis. The sequence continues at coordinate 371,530 of NW_027512203.1, forward strand.
GGAGAAATCAGGTTGCTGAGGTGAGAGTGACAGCAGAGACTCTGGAGCACAAGGCTGAAGGTGAGGATCTATTGGATAAGCATAGTTCAGGATATGAGTGAAGGATGGAAAAGGCCTGCCCATAGGGGAATCTCCTTTCACCCTTTTGAGCACTTGCAGAAGTTAAAAAGGTCACACAGGGCTGGGGATGAGGCTCAATTGTAGCACGCTCGCTTGGCATGCGTGCGGCCCGGGTTTGATCCTCAGCACCACATACAAACAAAGATGTCGTGTCCGCCAAAAACTAAAAAATAAATATTAAAAATTCTCTCTGTCTCTCTGTCTCTCGCCTCTCTCTTTAAAAAAAAATGGTCACGCAGAATTTGAGGATCTAGAGATCCCTCTGGGGGCCATTGGTTTTGGTTATCTAATTGGTAATATGGCCAATGCTGTGTACTGAATTTGATGAGGAGTTTGTGTTCCATCAGGCAGCCCCTGTATGCTCACATCCCCATGACGTACAGAAAAAGTCGGCCAGGCATTCTGGAATTACTAAAAAGGAGTGATGGATTTTTCCTTTCCCCAGGTCCATGATCCTCTTAGTTGTACAAGTCCGATATTTACTGCCATTAGCCCCTTGAACTAGAGACCTTTTATTTGATAGAGGGCCCAATGGGGCCTTAAGCGCTGAGTTTATTGTCCCTGTATCCCCTTCAAAGTTTACTGGGGTCTTCTCCACTTCAAAAGATACGCTGAGCTCAGGGAGGGGATCTGAGCCCCGACTTTCGTAGTCATGCTGAAGAGTCAGAATGGCTGGCTGGCTTGGCTGCCTCTTTCTAGGGCACTCTTGAACCCAGTGTCCTCTTTCTTTACAGTAGGCACATTGATCTGAGGTCAGGGGTGGCCTCTGGCGTGGGACCAGGTATCCCTTCCTGTCTCCCTGTTTCTTAATTTCTGGCCCTTTTGTTGTTGTGACCGGGACCTTAGTCAACTAATTAGTCTGTCTTTTGTTTCTTTTATCGTCCTTTTGCTCCCTTCTCTTCCTCAGTTTCTCTCTTATAGTATACTTTCTCGGCTTCTCTGACTAAATCTCTCAAAGTCATATCTTGTAATCCATCTAAGCATTGTAACTTTCTTTAAATATCCAAGGCAGCATGCCCAATAAAGGCCATTGTGACAGATGCCTTTTGATCCTCTGCATGAGGAACGAAAGGAGTATATCTCCTATATGCCTCCGTAATTCTCTCTAGAAACATAGAGGAAGATTCATCAGGCCCGCAGGTGTGGTAGCCACGTCACCCCAAATGGAGTAGGGAAATAGCAGTGCCGCTGCCCGTGCCCGGATAAGGCCCAGTCACCAGCTGGTGTGGTAGTCACGTCACCCAAATTGTAGTAGGGGCCAAGCAGGCCTCCGCCCACGCCCGCAACAAAAGCAGACCTGTGACTGACCTGCGGAACAGGCACAGCGGCCTGCCACCATGTTAGACATGACACCCCAATTGGAGTAGTGGCAGAGCAGAGCTTTCTCCCGCGCCCAGTACAAGCACAACGGCCAACCGGCGTGGTAGTCACCTCAACCCAATTGGAGTAGGGGCAGAGCAGAGCCTTTGCCCGCACCCAGAACAGGCCCAGCGATCTGCCAGCATGGTAGTCACGACACCCCAATGGCAGTAGGGCCAGAGCAGAGCCACCACCCGCTCCCGCAAGGTAGGCAGACCTGCAACCGACAGGCGGAACAGGCCCAGCGGCCTGCAAGCGCAGCAGACACGTCAACCCATTTGGTTCTTTGAAAAAATAAAAAAAAATCGACAGAACATTAGCCATGCTAACGAAGACAAGAAGAGAGAGAACTCAAATTACTAGCATATGGGATGAAAAAGACAACATCATAACAGATATTTCAGATATACAGAAGATAATCCGAAATTATTTTGAATCTTTGTACTCTAATAAAATAGAAGACGGTGAAGGCATCGATAAATTTCTTAAGTCATATGATCTGCCCAGATTGAGTCAGGAGGATATAGACAACCTAAACAGACCAATATCAATTGAGGAAATAGAAAAAAACATCAAAACACTACCAAGTAAGAAAAGCCCAGGACCTGATGGGTATATAGCAGAGTTTTACAAAACATTTAAAGAGGAACTAATACCAATACTTTTCAAGTTATTTCAGGAAATTGAAAAAGAGGGAATTCTTCCAAATTCATTCTATGAGGTCAACATCACTCTGATTCCTACACCAGACAAAGACACTTCAAAGAAAGAAAACTACAGACCAATATCTCTAATGAACCTAGAGGCAAAAATCCTCAATTAAATTCTGGCAAATCAGATACAAAAGCATATCAAAAAAATTGTGCACCATGATCAAGTAGGATTCATCCGTGGGATGCAAGGCTGGTTCAATATATGGAAATCAATAAATGTTATTCATCACATCAATAGACTTAAAAATAAGAACCATATAATCATCTCGATAGATGCAGAAAAAGCATTCGACAAAGTACAGCATTCCTTTATGTTCAAAACTCTAGAAAAACTAGGGATAACAGGAACATACCTCAATATTTTAAAAGCAATCTATGCTAAGTCTCAGGCTAGCATCATTCTGAATGGAGAAAAATTGAAGGCATTCCCCCTAAAATATGGAACAAGACAGGGATGCCCTCTTTCACCACTTCTGTTCAACATAGTTCTCGAAACACTGGCCAGAGCAATTAGACAGACAAAAGAAATTAAAGGCATATAAATAGGAAAAGAAGAACTTATATTATCACTATTGCAGATGACATGATTCTATACCTAGCAGACCCAAAAGGGTCTACAAAGAAACTAATAGAGCTAATAAATGAATTCAGCAAAGTGGAAGGATATAAAATCAACACTCATAAATCAAAGACATTCCTGAATATCAGTGACAAATCCTCTGAAACGGAAATGAGGACAACCACTCCATTCACAATATACTAAAAAAAAAAATAATTGGGAATCAACCTAACAAAAGAGGTGCAAGTTTTATACAAGGAAAACTACAGAACCCTAAAGAGAAAAATAGAGGAAGATCTTAGAAGATGTAAAAATGTACCCTGTTCATAGATAGACAGAACTAACATCATCAAAATGGCGATATTACCAAAAGTTCTCTATATGTGTAATGCAATGCAATTCAAAATCCCAACGGCATTTCTTGTAGAAATAGAGAAAGCAATCATGAAATTCATATGGAAAAATAAAAGACCCAGAATAGCAAAAACAACACGAAGCAGGAAGTGAGAATCAGGCCGTATAGCGATACCAGACTTCAAACTATACTACAGAACAATAGTAAAAAAAATAGCATGGTACTGGTACCAAAACAGGTGGGTGGACCAATGGTAAAGAATAAAGGACACAGAAACCAATCCAAAAAAATACAACTCTCTTATATTTGATAAAGGGGCTAAAAGCATGCAATGGATGAATGATAGCATCTTCAACAAATGGTGCTGGGAAAACTGGAAATCCATATATAACAAAAAGAAACTGAATCCCTTTCTCTTGCCATGCACAAAAGTTAAATCAAAATGGAACAAGGAGCTTGATATCAAATCAAGACATGGTGTTTGATAGATGACAAAGTTGTCTACGATCTACATACTATGGGGTCGCCTCCAAATTCCTCAATAGGACACCCATAGCACAAGCGTTAATAACTAGAATCAACACATGGGACTTACTCAAACTAAAAAGTTTTTTCTCAGCAGAAGAAACAGTAAGAGGGGTAAATAGGGAGCCTACATCCTTGGAACAAATCTTTCCTCCTCACACTTCAGATAGAGCACTAATATCCAGAGTATACAAAGAACTCAAAAAATTAGTCAATAAGATAACAAATAACCCAATCAACAAATGGGCCAAGAACCTGAACAGACACTTCTCAGAGGAGGACATACAATCAATCAACAAGTACATGAAAAAATGCTCACCATCTCCAGCAGTCAGAGAAATGTGAATCAAAACCACCCTAAGATACCATCTCACTCCAGTAAGTTTGGCAGCCATTATGAAGTCAAACAACAACAAGTGCTGGCGAGGATCTGGGGAAACAGGTACACTTGTACATTGCTGGTGGGACTGCAAATTGGGGCAGCCAAATGGGAAAGCAGTATGGAGATTTCTTGGAAAGCTGGGAACGGAACCACCATTTGACCCAGTTATTCCCCTTCTCGGTCTAAAACCTAAAGACCTAAAAAGAGCATGCTACAGGGACACTGCTACATCGATGTTCATAGCAGCACAATTCACAATAGCAAGACTGTGGAACCAACCTAGATGCCCTTCAATAGAAGAATGAATAAAAAAATGTGGCATTTATACACAATGGAGTATTACTGTGCATTAAAAAATGACAAAATCATAGAATTTGCAGGGACATGGATGGCATTAGAACAGATTATGCTAAGTGAAGCTAGCCAATCCCTAAAAAAACAAATGCCAAATGTCTTCTTTGATATAAGGAGAGTAACTAAGAACAGAGTAGGGACGAGGAGCATGAGAAGAAGATTAACATTAAACAGGGATGAGAGGTGGAAGGGAAAGGGAGAGAGAATGGAAACTGCATGGAAATGGAAGGAGAACCTCAGGGTTATACAAAATTACATACAAGAGGAAGTGAGGGGAAAGGGAAAAATAATACAAGGGGGAGAAATTTATTACTGTAGAGGGTGTAGAGAGAGAAGAGAGGAGGAGAGGGGACGGGATGGGGGATAGTAGAGGATAGGAAAGGCAGCAGAATACAACAGACACTAGTATGGCAATATATGAATCAATGGATGTGTAACTGATGTGATTCTGCAATCTGTAAACGGGGCAAAAATGGGAGTTCGTAACCCACATAAATCAAAGTGTGAAATATTATTTATCAAGAACTATGTAATGTTTTGAGCAACCATATATAAAAATTAAAAAAAAAAAGACAACTAAATTCGGTGAATAATGCACGAGGATCCTAATATTTCTACAGTAACTGACCCAGTTTAAAATCAATGCCAGTAGATTCCTATGGGACATGATGTGTATTTTGACGTTCATTTTTATTCAACAATGGTACATTACTATTTCATGAGTTTATGCACATCATAGGATATATATTTCATCCACAAATTAGCAAATTTATAGGCATGTGATTCAATTTCAATCGCTTCCTGCTTTACAACATATGCATTCCTCCAGGTTTCCTGACTGGTCTATTCATGAGACTTCTTTCCAAACATATTATTTTCGATTTCCATAATCACTTTTGAAACAAAACTCACACACTGTTCATGATAAACCAAAACACTAATATTACCATTAGATGTATAATTGGTGGGAATGAATGATTGTATATCAATATAAGATTTCCTGTAATTTTTAAGATATCAGTTCAATCCATTATTTAAAGTTGGAACAAGTTATATTATTTATTCACTGTATTGTCTATTCGTACTTTATCTCTAAATTCATAGACCCATGGTGCACCTCTTTGTAACCCCAATACTAATTTTACGTCTTGAATATATTGCTTCCAGAAATGGTGGAAGAAATACTCATGTCACCTGATCTACATATACATTTTATCACAGTAGTATTCTGGACAAATAATGTAATGGTCACGGTTATGATTGCACGAAGGACTAAATGGAAAGTGAACATGGATTACTAAAAACATCTATGTCCAGGTTGCCTAATGCTCTCAAATGTCAATCCTATTGGTGACTACATATTTTTTTCTTCCTAATATTATGTATTCAAACTCAACCCTGTTGAAAATGTCTAATTCTATCACTCACTTTATACTTTGCCTGATTTCATAATGTCTCTATTGATATCTGCTTTTCTACATTTTTTCCCAGCTCATCATAGTGACTGACTCTTCATATGTGCTGACTTTAACAATCACTCTGTAACCGAAACCCTATTGTTAAAGAACTTTTGTTCCAAATGGTATACTCACACTTCTTCCTAAACATACTATCTTCCTATTTCTATCAACTATCCCTTTTTGACTGGATGTTCTCTTCTACATTCAATCATTATAGTAAATGTCCGGCGAGCTTCACAGGAGGAAACCACCAACAGACTATCTCATGCAACAGCAAAGGGTTTATTGAGTGTCCAGCATGCTGGTGCTCAGAGCTCACTTGAATAGAGCAGATAGCCCTGAGAATAGCTTAAGTAGAGCTTATAAACATTACCTGGAGAGGGCAGGGAGGGAAGTTTATTGATGGATCGGGGTGAGTGGGCGATTTGCGTGCAACTGGGTGAGGGAGCACATTCTGCAGTTGGGCAGTTGGGGACAGCACATACTGGGAACAAGATTTGCAAGCATTTCTCAAGATTTCAACAGTGTTTTGTTAAGCATACAGAAAAACAGGAAGTGACAAGTACCTATTTTACTAACCTTTTATTCCCCACTTCTTCTTCTGGCTACTTTTAATCATAAAAATTATCATTGGGGGGTGTCACATTCTATGTATACTAGTAGGGTATTACCATAAGTTTAACTCGTCCAATTTGAGCCTGGAGAAAAGAAATTACACGGATGAGAAAACAGGGTTTAATAGTTAGCAATAACATGAGGATTACTATTAGACCGGCCAGGGTTGATAAAAACGTAGTTAACCAGGAAGACTGTGTGAACCAAGACTCAAACCACCTTTTTTGGGCCTCTCTGTCTCGTTGATGCTTTTCAAGGCATCTTTTTAATTTACTCTTAGATTTTATTACAAGTCCAGTATGCTCGGCATACAAACAACTTTCTTTTCTCAATGTAGCACAAGGCCCCCTTCTCTCATGACGAGGAGGTCCAACCCTCGAGTGGTCTGAAAAACAACTTCAGAGAGAAAGGTAAAAGACTCATGCAAAGCTCTGATGGAGGTTTCTAATATCTTAGTTTTGGTCTATTGCTGTCATTTGTTGGGTCATTTGTTGAGTCCCTTGGACAAAGGCAGTGGTTCCCGTGGCCACCAGTGCAGCAATTTCTATTCCTAATAGGATGGCTACATTGAGAGATATATATTTTCAGTGGAACCGGGTTGAATGCCCCCCTATTTGATCTTCAAATGAATCTGTGTCGTGATAGAGCACTCTGGGAAACATCTGCACGATTACACAATTAATCACATCTGTTGACCATTTCATGAAAACATTAACAATGTTTAAGTATATAGAATCATGCTGTAGTAGGGAAGGACAAGGCAACGCACCTAAGATAGCACTGAAGACAGGGAAACAGTCCTATTTGGTTGCAACCAGATTCAGAGGGCATTGATTCTGTTGTAATCAACTAATCCTCTGAAACCCAAGTTTAGGTAGTTTCAGAATTTTGTACCCAACATGTAAGGGAAGGGGCTCAGAAGTTCACAGTCTGCAGAAGTTGAAAAAAGCAGTTTTTGTTTCTGTTTTTTCCTCGGTTCTGGGCAAGTTAACTTTTCAAGGACACCTGGGAGGGAAAGAGCTTTTTCTTCCCTTTCTTATTTTCCCATTGCCAGCTGTTACTACGGAGCCCAGTTGCTAACTTCGTTAACTTAGAAATGTAGCCATCTCTGTGAAGCCCCACGTCAAGGCCAGAGGCCTTGTTCACATATTTTTGTGAAAAACTAGTAAGGGGGTGTCTGGATTAGGAGTGCTGATTTTTTTAGTCAGTGGCCAAGTAGAACAGGGCAACATGAAAATAGGAAGTTTAACTACATTGAACTTTTTTATAGGGACTCTTTTGCTGAAAGTCCTAAAGTCAGCCATGGTGAAGACTTCTGGAGAAGGTCAGTTAAAGACTTTTCTGTGGGCCTGGTATAGAGGGGAAAGACGGAGAAGGTGGGGCTGAGAGCAGCTCAGAGGATCTGAGAATGAGAAAAGAGAGATGTAAAAAAATAATGGGAAAGTGGTTTGGAATTTTCCTAGCAACAAATATTTGAGCAGTAGAACAGGTCAAGCAGAGGGGAAGATGGTAGTGAGTATCCCAAAACGCAGAGGGACTTTAAATTTGTAGTAAACTGTTTTCAGTGATGACAAAGCAACTTTAAAGGCCATTTTCATTACATCTTGGATAGAGGTCTGAGGGCTCTCCTCAGCTGGTTTGAGCTTTGGGTTAGTTGGTAAGAGGACCTGGTGGGACCCAGTGCGGGCACTGTCAACAGAAGAGAGGAGTGAGTGGGTGGAGGGGTACCTCAGTACCTGCTACCTCAGCAAGGGGGCAATGGTCTGAGAACCAGCAGAGGTTTGGGTTTTTGATCTAATAATTGTTGTGGAGAAATCAGGTTGCTGAGGTGGGAGTGACAGCAGAGACTCTGGAACAGAAGGCTGAAGGTGAGGATCTATTGGATAAGCATAGTTCAGGATGTGAGCGATGAAGGGAAAAGGCCTCCACATAGTGGAATCTCCTTTCACCCTTTTGAGCACTAGCAGATGTTAAAAAGGTCATGCAGGATTTGAGGATCTAGAATCCCCTCTGGTGGCCATCAGTTTTTGTTATCTAATTCGTAATATGGCCAATGCTGTCTACTGAATTTAATGCAGGGTTTGGGTTCCATCAGGCAGCCCCTGTACGCTAACATCCCCATGACTTACAGAAGAAGTCGGCTTTTCCCCCACACAGCCATGGCTGTTTTTGGCTTTGACAGTCGACCGGGTAAACACAGTAATCTAGGCTAGCCAACCTGCATCTGGCTCGTGTGTCCCTACATCCATAATATTTGTTTCCATTATCTATGTTAAGGAAGGGATTTAATGGAATTTTAGTGGGATCCTCTTCATCAGGGATATTCCATTAGGAAAGACCTATAGCCAGCTGACAAATGTCTTGGAGGAGAGATGGTCACCAGGTCCCTAAGTGGGCTGCATGCAAGATAGATTATACTTCTTTTCCAGTAGAATTTGTGATCAGCCATCGCTGCTGAACGGGCTGATGAGGGTTAGGACTACTTGTGGCCAAGGGGAGAGTCTATAGGCTTATCCACACGGTGAATATGCAATTTGAAAGTGTTACCAGTCTTTTCCAGTTTCCAGCCAGAGTGTGGACAGGGCGCAGGCTTGAGATGAGAGGCATGGATCCAGGAAGTGATTCCGTTTACCTTTACCACTATAGATGTTATAAGTAGCACCTGGTATGGTCCTTTCCAGTGGGGTTCCAGGGATGACACCTGATATCATCTTACGTAGATGAAGTCTCTTACTTGATATTGATGTGGAGTCCCCTCGTCCCCAGTTTGGTAGGGAGTGGCCAGCTGTTTCCACAGGTATCACTGAGATCTTTCAAGAGCTTTAAGTCTGTCAAACAAGGGGGTGTGAAAGGGATCGTTAGGTCTTAGAGTTGGGCTTTGGTCCGTTACTGGAAGAGAGGCACCCTAGATATTCACAGGGGGTGTGGTTACTCAAAGAAACAGAGGGCATATTTCTTGCACGAAACATTGTATAAGGCATGAGCATAGTCCAATCATTTATGCTGGTCTCTAAGCTTAATTTCGTTGAGGTCTCTTTAATGGTTCTATTTATTCTTTCTACCTGTCCTGAACTCTAGGGTCTGTAAGCACAATTAAACTTCCAATGAATCCCCAGGTTCCTGGCTAACCCCTGACTTACTTGGGCCATGAACGCCGGTGCATTATCAGACCGTATTACCTTTGGCAGGCCGTATCTTTGAAAAATGTCTTTCAGGATCTGCTTGACCACCATTAGCACTGTTTCTTTTTTTTTCTTTTAGTGGGGAAGGCTTCAATCCATCCTAAAAATGTATCTACAAAGACTAGAAGATATTTATGTCCATACCTTGCTGGCTTAATTTCAGTAAAGTCAACTTCCCAGAATTGTCCTGGTCTGGTTCCTCGTAGGTGCTTTCCTGCAGGAAGCTTGGAAGGGTAAGAATTTACCAATTGATGGACTCGACAGGCTTTTTTTACCCATTCAGTTATTTCTTTTTGCTGTGAGTCAGTTAGTGGAAAACTCTGTTCTTGATACTTCAGAAATACCTGCAGTTTCTTTGAACCAAGGTGAGTGAGTTGATGTGCATTTTCTACTGACGTATTTAGAGCTGTGACTATAGGAGTTTTTACTGAAGGATTTAGAAATTCCACTTGGGGGCCTTCAGGGTTAAAAGTTATTTTGGACCGGAACTTGGTGAGCAGATCTCTGCCCATCAATGGGGCTAGGAATTCTGGGATTACTAGGAAGGAGTGATGGATTTTTCCTTTCCCCAGTTCCATGATCCTCTTAGTTGTCCAAGCCCGATATTTACTGTCATTAGCCCCTTGAACTAGAGACCTTTTATTTGATAGAGGGCCCAATGTGACATTAGGGGTGAGTACATTGCCCCTTTATCCACTTCAAAGATTACTGGGGTCCCCTCCACTTCAAAAGTTACCCTGAACTCGGGGAGGGGATCTGAGCCCCGACTTTCATACTCATCCTCCAGAGTCAGAATGGCTGACTGGCGTGGCTGTCCCTTTCTAGGGCACTCTTTGGCCCAGTGTCCTTTTTTATTTTACAGTTGGTACATTGATCTGAGGCCAGGGGTGGCCTCTGGCATGGGACCAGGTATCCCTTCCTGTCTCCCTGTTTCTTAATTTCTGGCCCTTTTGTTGTTGTGACCAGGACCTTAGTCAACGCCTTAGTCTGTCTTTTGTTTCTTTTATCCTCACTTTGCTTCTTTCTCTTCCTCAGTTTCTCTCTTAAGGTATATTTTCTTGGCTTCTCTGACTAAATCTCTCAAAGTCATATCTTGTAATCCATCTAAGCATTGTGACTTTCTTTTAATATCCAGGGCAGCTTTCCCAATAAAGGCCATCATGACAGATGCCTTTTGATCCTCTGCCTGTGGATTGAAAGGAGTATATCTCCTACATGCCTCCATAATTCTCTCTAGAAACATAGAGGGAGATTCATCAGGCCTTTGAATAATCTCTATTACCTTGGCCAAATTAGTTGGTCGCCTAGTGGCCACTTGGAGGCCCACTATTAGAACCTGGCGATAAGTGGACAGATGCTTTCTAACTTCAATGTTGTTGGTGTCCCAGTTGGGTTGTTTCAAGGGAAAACCAGCTTTGATTAAGTTGGGAAGATGTGTCCGTCTCCAATCTGGTCGGAGGACATTTTTTTATAGCTTCCAGGAAGATTGTCTTTTGTTCCTCTGTCTTGAAGAGAGTCCCTAGGAATTGTTGACAGTCATCCCAAGTAGGCAGGTGTGAAAACATCAATGACTCAACCAGACCTGTGAGCCCGATGGGGTCCTCGGAAAAAGGGGGATTGTTATTTTTCCAGTTATATAGGTCGGAAGAGGAGAAAGGCCAATATTTGTAGGCTTGCATTTTCCCCCCATGGCCTTCGTCAATCAATGGTCCGTAGGGACATAGGGGGAGCATCACAGGAGGTCCAGGGTTTTCAATCATTCGCCACCATCAAGTTCCCTTAGCTGGGCTAGCTTCCTCCTGCGGAGGAGGGGCTGTGTGTGCTGCGGGGGAGTTATCTGGAGGGCGCTGGGCCAGCTTAGATTCCTCCAATGGTAGAGAGGCTGAGTCAGCTGCAGGAGAATCACTTAGAGGGTGTTGGTGGTTGGGGGACGAGGGCAGGGTATAATAAGGGGGAAGAGAGTACAGTAGAGTCAAATCTTGTGACTCAGGGATTACAAAGGGTGGAGGAGGAGGAGGAGCAGAGGGTTTGAGAGATCATGGGGGAAGGACTAGGAGCAGGGGAAGGGACAAAGAAAGGCTTCACCCATTGAGGAGGAGATTTGCAGAGGTCCTGCAAAGTTAAGATATATGGCTGTTGATCCGGATGGCTATGTGTGCCTGGGTGAAAGACAATATCTCTGACTTCTTAAATTAGTGGGAAATAGAAAGATCCTTCTAGGGGCCATCCAAATTCAAAGGTGGGCCATTCTGAGGCACAGAGATTCCGAAAGGTCCAACGTTTTACTAAAAATGAAAGATTCTGAGCCCTTAAGCGGACTTTGGTCCAGTGATCAAGGGTCAGGGACAGGGGCATTGAAGTGCTGTGTCCCATAATGAAAGATACACAAAGAGTGAATGCAAGACACACGACACAGACAAGACAAGACAATAAAGACATTCAATGGACATCCAAAACTGAGACCAGGACTGAGTAGCCAGCAAAACCCAATGGCCTGGCAATTCCGAATCCGATACAAAATATTACTGAGTCGAGGAGACTATTGTTCCTCGATTTCCCGAGTCTTTGGGAAGTCCCCCAGGGACGTGGCCTGCGGCTCTGTGACACGTCTGTCAGCCACCATCGGAGAGAACTCACGCTCTTCATCGACAGCCATTTTGCCAAGCCCTAACCTTAACACTGAAACAAGAAAGAGGGGCCTTACTTAACCCGAGAGGAACCCGTTAGGGTCTTTTGTCCGCCGCTGCCAAAACTCGGTGGAATCTCCATATGTAAAGGTCGGGCGAGCATGGAAGGAAGAGACCACTAACAGACTGTCTTATCCAACAGCAAAGGGTTTATTCTGGGTCCAGCATGCTGGGGCTCGGAGCTCACTTGAATAGATCAGAGAGCCCTGAGAACAGTTTAAGCAGAACATATATATTTTCCTTGGAGAGGGCAGGGAGGGAAGTTTACTGATGGTTCAGGGCGAGTGGTCGGTTTGCGTGCAACCGGGTGAGGGAGTACATTCTACACTTTGGCACTTGGGGACAGCACATTCTGGGAACAAGATTAGCAAACAGTTCTCAAGATTTTAACAGTGTTTTGTTAAGCATACAGAAAAACAGGAAGTGACAAGTACCTATTTTATTAACCTTTCACTACCGACTATCCTTTTTGACTGAATGTTCTCTTCTACATTCTATGATCCAAAGTACAAGGTCTTATGCCATTGTATATCAATTTATTCAAAGCTAAGTATCCCAATCAAGGGCCCAGTGCCCTTCTGGGCTTCAAATGTTACTTAGATTTCTGTTTTTATACATATATTTCACCTATATATTTTTATACATATTGCAGGTTCCCAATACCATTATTTATTCAGCATAATGATTCCTAACCCAAATCAAACATGTTATTAACTCTAACCATACATGGTTCCCTCAATCTAACGTTACAGAAGAGCAGGGACAGAGTTGGTCTTACAATACAGGAATATAGGGAATCTTCCACCTGCTGATAACCTCAAAGGTCCATGCAGATATAATCTCTGGAGAAAATGTAGGCAACTCTGAAAGACCTGAGAGTGCAAAAGTCATCTTCCATGGAAAACAACCTGGTCAGGGTGAAGTGTTCTGTATGAATCAGCCTCTCCATTCTTAATGTAGAGAAGATGGACCAAATGAGACCTGTGTGGAGAGCTGCTCCTGGGTGCCTATGGGTGATATACCATTCTAACTTGTGAAAGTGTCACAGGAAGCAGGGGCAGCCTCCATCTCATGGGAAGCTTGGAAGCAACTCTTAGGACAGATTGGTTGCCAAGGCAGTGAACTCATTCAGTTTCTGACGGAAGTGACCTCACCTCACTTCCTTGGTGATGGAACTCTGTGAACTTGCGATCCAGGAAGCCAGTCAAACATTGACAGTCCCAGTCCCAGTCTCAGTGGTTATACTTTTTGAATTTCCCAACGACAGAGTCAGTCTTTCTTGGTACCTACTAATGTTAGGATGGCCAAATGGCAGGAAAACTCTGAAGAGGGGCCTTTCCTGAGAAAACAGGTAGTGGCTCACCGCTGGCTCCTGACAACTTCAGAGAGTTGGCAAAGGACACAAAATCTGAGACAGGACAGACCATTTCGGGGGAACGTAGAATGGCCCACAGTCAGAGGACACTCCAAATAGTCACAACCTACTTGGAGGAAAGAGGTGCCTTTGTGGGTGTGGGTGTGGGTTTGTGGTTTTGGCTCATGTTCTGAGAAGAGGTAGGAAATGAGGTTTGTTTGGTTTGGGGTGAATTGTTTCTAGTAAGTCATTTGACAATGCGAGTGTTTCTGTGTCGCTGTATCCCGCTGTGTCCGTTATTGTAGATATTAGAAAAGAGAAAGCATCAATGGATGTGTCCTGTCTTTTAGAAAGCTTACCAGCATTCATGCTGCCCAATTTATAAATGGAATGCGGCTTGCCATAATGATGGGCAACACCTACGATCTTCCTTAGTTCCTGTTTTCTTCCTGAAATCTGGCCACTCTCCATAATAGGCTCATGGTTTTGTATCCAAGATATGTACCACCACCATGCTCTGTGACATGGCCATGTACTGAATAACTGAAGTGAATTGCGAGCATCTCAGAAAACTCACATACCTGTTTAACCTGTAAAGTCTCATTGGAGAAACCTGCTTTGGGCCTCTTGCTTACCTATTGTTCTGTTTCCCTGAATGTCAGGAAGGTCTTTGCCTCAGGACAACGCTTTGCGAAGTCTAAAGAAAACCTTTTTCAAATAAAAAAGAATGGGCATCAGCTGTGGCTCTTTGCTTAATTGCTTTGCAAAGAGATGTGTATGAATCAGCGTCTTGGCCCTGTGTTAGGCTGTAGCTTAGATTCTCAGCAACTGATGGATCTAAAGAAAGATCCCATGTGTGCATCCAAAACCAAAATAGCAAAAGAGCAGTCATTGTGGATGAAGTCTTTCGCCTTCCTCTGTAAGGTTTCTGACATCAATCAAGTGAGAATAGGGATCCTTTAGGTCAAATGAGTTCTTCAGTTCCCTGCAGAGGCTAGCCCATAGGTGGTTGGGTTTTCTCATGACTCCAATTCATATAAAAAATTTAAACCCCACAGTCAGTAGTTCTCAAATTTGAGAAGTGGATCAGTATTAACGGCAGGCCTATTTGATCACTCCTGGTTCACAGGAAGGGTGTCCAGGTCACGCAGAATTTAGGTAAATGAGGGGCAAGAAAGCATATTTTGAACACTCTCTTGGGCTCCATTCCTCATGAAAATCTCCAGTCAGAGGTTATGATGAGTGTCTATATGGAAGAAGATGAGGGCCATGTGGGAGTGTTTTGGATTTAATTGTGGTTATTTTTGTGGCAGTTGGAAGGGATGACTGAGTCCACCTGGGTTTGAACTCTCGTGTGATTCCCCTTAGAGGCTGAGTACAGGAACTGAACTTAGAGAAGTATTGCCATGAATTGTGTTGGGATTTTAGAAGACCAAGCATGAGAGTCACCCTTGGAAACTGAGATCTAGGCCCAGGGTGGCTTTCCAGAGACCACTGGGAATCTCAGGCTTGATATCACATGATTTTATTCTTAACGACTTGGCAGTCTTAGTTGAGAGTCAAAACACACATGGACGTTACATTGTAGACCTCAATGGGCCTGGATTTATGTGACACTTTGGCCAATCTTTGGGAAACCTTGCCAGTGAGAGTTCTCCAGAACTTCATTTGAAATGAACTTCCACAACATTTAACGGTCCCTGAATGAATTGAAACCCACATGCTGCCAACTTCATCCTTGAAAAATTGCTAGATAAATACCATGAAATTTTTGAAATTCCCATGACCAGATGGCACTGGAGAAACTTTGGTTGTCCTGTTGCTGAACATGATTATTCAGGACAGTGACTTGATTGACTGAGTTTCATGAAAATGGTGTATAACAGAGATTCCAGGAAGTTGGACCCTGCAGAGTAGTGGGCCTAGTGCAGTGAAGGGCAGGTGTGTGATAAAAAAAAATCTGTGGTGGGGCCATGTGGATCTGCCATTGTCTTCCAATTGGCTTGTGACTGACATGGTGCAGCCAGCAGATGCTTCTATGTAAAGGTATCTTTTTATATGGAGAGGTTTCAGGCCAATGTTCAGAATCCGGTTGCTATGGTCAAGGAGGCAAGCTATGTGGAAGAGAAGCCTGGTTGGAACATTCTTCTGCAGGCCCTGACCCACCACAGGTGACAGAACTCCCTCCAGCACTGTGTCCCAGGTGAATTCCTTGTATTTCTTGAAGCAAATACGAAACTCCCAGTGCAGTAGCAAGAAACACCAGGAAAACTGGAAGATGACCAAATGGCTTCAGCGTCCACAAGAGTAGACAATTAGTCCCCAGTGGCCACAGTTTACCTACAAACAGAAAATTAAAGACAGCTTCCTCATGTTTATTGGAAAATAAGAAATCATGTATTCCAGGTCACATAGAAGCATACCCAGATTTGATTGTCTCACTACAAAGGAAGCTAAATCTCCTGACTACAACACATATTTCAAGTGCCCAACCTCAGAGGCAGTTCCTCAAGAAGTCTTTAGTCCAGCAGAGCTCCATGTTTGTGGAGTGTTTACCCTGTCCCTTACTTTTGGAATCTCCTCTACCACCGCCAAGTTTGTGAACTCGTGAGCATATTTGATTCCAGATATGTATTCACAGATTTTCTAACTCTTCTCCTCTAATTGTTTCTAACTTGGGGCCAAGGTAATCTCAAGGCATTGTTATGCATGAGAGTGGGAAGATACTTTTGTAGCATATATTTGCATAAACATTGGAATCATTTTCCAAATTTTCATTCGAAATACTGAATCCCTGACACAAACCCATGCCAACTAGACTCTGACTACTAATTCTAATATGATGGAGAAAATTAACCCAAACAGAATAGAAATACAAGCAGTTCAGAGGATGAATGGTGTATCATTGGAATTGCCTTTTGCTTTATATAGGGTAGGAGTTATAAATCTAGTCAATTTTTTGTTGAAATGGTTCTCCTTGTGTTTTTCAAGTTAACAAATATGTGAATTCCTGTCTACCTTTCTCTGTATCCTATTCAGCGCATGTATTTTTATATCCACATATAGAATCCTACCTGGTACCACACGTACATTCTTGTGAGGTGGCTCACTTGGCAGACACAAATTGTGAAAAGAGATCACTCCTACTAAACGCTGTTGAAACTGAAAATTCAAACTATTGATGAGCTTCCTAGTACAATAAAATTATACATGAATCCATGTTCAGTAAAACGAATTTATCTGGATCTGTGGATGACATATATTTCGTGGTGAATTTCAATTGGCTTATATTGCTACTTTTTAATGTCTGTTTGTGTGCGTGCCTGTGTGTGTGTGTGTGTGTGTGTGTTTATATATATATATACACACACACTCTACAGATTTGTCAAAATATGAAATATATGTGTCTTATTATACACTCCGTAAATTCATTCATATTCATGTATGTGGATTAATAATCAACTTTTCACAAGATTATTCTGAGAAATATTCATCCACCTGAACTACATATTTGATTCCTAGTACTGAAAACTAACAGTAAATGGTGCATACAAATCCTAATATCTCTGCAGTAACTGACACAGTTTTATATCAATGCAAGTAGATTCCTATGGGACGTGATGTGTATTTTGTCTTTCATTTTTATTCAATACTGGTACATTACTTTTTCTTCAGTTAATGCACATGGTAGTATATATATTTAATCCACTAGTTCAGAAATTTATAGGCATTTTGTCTTACTTTCCATCACTTCCTAATTCAGAAAACATGTTTTCCACAGGGTTTCTTGACTGGTCTTTTCATGAGACTTCTTTCACAAAATGCAAAGGTCACACTTATGTTTGTACCGAAGTCTAAATGGAAAGTGAGTATGGATTACTAAAAACATCTATGTCCAGGTTGCCTAATGCTATCAAATGTCAATCCTATTGGTGACTACATATTTGTTTCTTCCTAAGATTATATATTCAACCTCAACACTGTTGAAAATGCCTGATCCTATCACTTACTTTATACTTTGCCTGATTTCCTAATGTCTCTATTGATATATGGTTTCCTACATATTTTCCAGAGTTCATCAATGTGACTGGCTCTTCACATGTACTGATATTTACATTCATTCTCTACCCGAAACCCTACTGTTAAAGAATGTTTGGTTCAAATCCTATACTCACTCTGCTTTCTAAACCTACTGAATATCTTTCTAATCCTACTGACTATCCTTTTGACTGGATGTTCTTTTCGACATTCAATCATCCAAGGTACAAGGTCCTATGCCATTGTATATCAATTTATCTGAGACATCTGTGCAGAATATAATTCAAAGCTGAGTATCCCAATCAAGGGCCCAATGCACTTCTGGGTTTCAAATCTTACCTAGATTTCTGTGTTCATACTTATATTTCACCTATATATTCTTGTAAATATCGCAGGTTCCCAAAACCATTATTCATCGCACAGAATGATTCCTAACCCAAATCAAACCTGTTATTAACCCTAAGCATACACTGTTCCATCAATCTATCTTTACAATAGAGCAGGGACAGAGTTGGTCTTACAATACAGGAATTTAGGGTATCTTCCACCTGCTGAAACCTCAAAGGTCCATGCAGAAATGATCCCTGGAGAAGACTTAGGCAGCTGTGAAGGACCTGAGAGCGCAAAATCATCTTCCATGGCAAAAAAACCGGTCAGGATGAAGTATTGTGTCTGAATCAGTCGCTCTGTTCTTAATGTAGAGAAGATGGACAAAACCAGGCCTGTGTGGAGAGCTGTTCCATGGTGCCTGTGGATGATATACCATTCTAACTTATGACTGAGTCAGAGAAAGTAGGGGCAGCCTCCATCTCATGGGACCCTTGTAAACAACTGTTAGGACAAAGTGGTTGCCAAGGTATTGACCTCATTAAGTTCCTGAAGGAAGTGACCTACCTCACTTCCTTCGTGATGGAACTCTCTGAACTTGGGATCCAGGAAGCCAGCCACCCAGAGCCAGTGCCAGTCCCATTCCCAGTGGGCACACTTGTTTAAATTTTCCAAGGACAGAGTCAGTCTTTCTTGGTACCTCCTGATGTGAGGATGACCAAATGCTAGGAGAACTCTGAAGAGGGGCCTTTCCTGAGGAAGCAGGTAGTGGCTCATTGCTGGCTCCTGACAACTTAACAGAGTTGGCAAAAGGGACCTGATCTGATACAGGACAGGCCATTTGGGGGGAACATAGTATGGTCCACCAGTCAGAGGACACTCCGGATAGTCACAGACCTAGTTGTGGGAATGAGGTGCCTTAGTGGGTGTGGGTGTGAGTTCGTGCTTTTGTCTCATGTTCTGAGAATAGGTAGCAAAGGTGGTTTGTTTGGTTTGGAGTCGACTGTTTCTAGTAAGTCGTTTGAGAAGGCGAGTTTTTCTATGTCTGTGTATCCACTGTGTCCGTGGTTGTAGTTATTAGAAAAGCCAATACATCAATGGAGGTGTCCTGACTAGTAGGAAGCTTCCAGGCATTTATTCTGCCCTTTTTATGAATGGACTGCAGCTTGCCTTATGGATAGACAACACCTACTATCTTCCCAAGTTCCTGTTCACCTCCTGATTTCTGGCCTCTCTCCAGAATAGGCTCATGGTTTTGTGTCCAAGATATGTACCACCTCCAAACTCTGTGACATAGCCATGTACTGGATAGCTGAATGGAATTGGAACATCTCAGAAACCTCAGAGATCAGTGTAACCAGAAAAGTCTCAGTGGAGAAACCCTGCTTTGGGCAATTTGCTTACCTATGGTTCCCTTGCCCTGAATGTTAGGAATGTCTTTGCCTCAGGCCACCCGTTTGTGGAGCCTGAAGAAAACAGTTTTCAAATTGAAATGAATGGGCATCACCTGTGGCTCTTTGCTTAATTACTTTGGAAAGGGATGTGTCTGAATCAGCCTCTTGGCCCTGTGTGAGGTTGTGGCTTTGATTCTCAGAACCTGATAGATCTAAAGAAAAATCCCATGTGTGCATCCAAAACCAAAATTGCCAAAAGAGCAGTCATTGCTGATGAAGTCTTTCACCTCCCTCTGTAAGTTTTTTGACCTCTATCAAGTGAGAATAGGAAAGATACACCAAGTCAATTGATGGCTCCTATTGGAAAAATTCTATCACTGATGACAGCATCAGCATAAGTACCCCAACACTACGACAATTCGCTGCAGCAGCAGATAGTTCACAATGCATACAAGTGAGTTCACAATGCATACAAGTGATACATAATCCAGGCAAGTTCTGCAAGCAGTTCAGTGATGGCTATTGCAGAATCTGTAGATTGGTTTTATCTTTGTCTTCACTGGCACTGGGATGAAAATAGGAATTCTGGCAGTAATGGCTAAAGAAAAAATTATGTAACATTCCTGAGGGCACTAAAAGAAAACAATTTTCTTAACAATTTACATTATCTTGAAGAGAATAATTAAATATAATGAAAAGGATAAGTGAAAGTAAACAAGCACGTCTGTTAACCTCCTATTTTTTCACATATTAAGACAATCCTGAACAGTTGTTTTCCCAATTTAAATTAAACAATTTAATTCACGTGAATAAAAAAATGGATATATTATTTCATTAGCACTCATCATATGTGATATATGGACATATGCACATTCAAATATATAACACAAAACACAAGTGTGCACACATAATAAATACATACAACACATAATATAATAGTAAAGGCCTTATAACTTTTTACATGTGAAATCATCATTGCAATGTTTAAAAACTCTATAGTCAAAAAATAGAACTGATAAGCAAAACATTATCCTAGGTCTGTATGAGCTCAAAAAAAACAAAAGAGAACTTCATGATGTGGGAAAGGGCAATAATAAAATAGATATTGAAAAAAGCATCCCTGTTCTGTCGCAGATGTAAGGATAGCCAAACTGGAGTTTTCGATATCAGCTGTTATGGATTTGAGCCAAATCATCTTATTTTGGTCTATTGAAAGCGCTTCAGTTAATCTCTCTGGAATCCAAATCGGCTGCTGTTCTCTTTGTGGAAACACATAAACAGACCCCCGACTCCAGGCAATCACTGGGTCGGGACCTTAGTTAATCTCTCTGGAATCCAAATCGGCTGCTGTTCTTCCTGTGGAAACCAAAAAACAGACCTCCAACTCCAGAAAATTAATGGGTCAGGACCTTTCCATTTTCCTGTTAGAATATCCTTCCAAAGTACCTCGGGCTTATACACATTTTTTGGACACTTATGCCTTTCTGCAGCACTAAGTCCTGAAAATCCAAATTTAAAAAGTTTAGATTAAAAAGGGTTATTTTAATTTTATCTTTGGGGAATTTATATTCCTTCCCAATTCTGTCTTCTTACTTTAATGAGTACATTTTAATAGTGTGATGTGCTCTTTCAACTATGGCTTGTCCCTGTGGATTGTATGGGTTTCCTGTTATATGAGTAATGCCAAATGATGAGCAAAATGGTTTAAAAGAGGTAGAAGTATAACCGGGGGCATTATCTGTTTTTTACTGTTTTGGAATGACCACAGTGGCAAAATTTTGTAAGCAATGAGCTATAACATCTTTAGTTTTTTTTCCCCCATGAAGGGAGCCCATCAAAAATCCAGAAGAAGTATCAACTGTAACATGCAAATATTTTACTTTTCAAAATTCTGGCAAGTGTGTGACTTCCATCTGCCATATATGGTAAGGTATCAATCCTCTAGGATTGACTCTAAGATTAAAATGTGGTAAAATGGTCACACAATTTTGACATTGTTTTATTATTTGTCTAGCTTGCTCCTTAGTTATTTTAAAATGCTTTTGTAAAGTATTAGCATTGATATGGAACTTTTCATGAAAATTTATAGCTTCTTCTAGTGTAGAGAAAATATGTATGTATGTCATGTGTAGTTTTACCTGCTAAATCATTGCCCAAACTAAGGGCTCCAGGCAATCCTGTATGTGCCAAGATATGTCCTATTAAGAATGGATCTTTTCTGTCCCAGATTAGACTTTGTATACTGGAAAGCAAAGAGAAAACAGTAGAGGAAGGGGAAATCCTACCAGCATCTTCAAGGGACACTATAGCATTAACTATATACTGACTATTGCAAAATAAATTAAACACAGAATCTTTAAACATCACAAAAGCTTATAATACTGCATTAAGCTCTACCTTTTGAGCTGATTGTTGGGGTGCTAAAAATGTAAAAATTTGATCAGGTGTAACTATTGCTGCTGTACCATTATTTGACCCATCAGTGAATATATTTGGAGCATTCATGATAGGTGTTTTCTTGTAATTTTTGGAAAAATTACAGGATGCAATGACCCAAAAGACAATAAAAGATTAGATGGTAAGTGGTTATCAAATGAAACATTAGATTTACACAGGATTACTGCCCAAGTATTTAACTCATTAGCTAATTCATCAATTTGATTCATAGTGTATGGAGTAATAATTTTATTGGGAGAAATTCCAAACACTCCCTTTGCTGCTTTTATTCCTATTAGTATTAATTGTCCCTAAGCCTCAGGATACCTAGTAATAATAGTGTTATAAGAATAAGATAAATGTATCCATAATAATGGACCTTCTTGCCAAAATACTCCTGTAGGAATTTTTTTTGTTGGTAGCACAATGAATAATAGAGGCATTATTTTATCAAATCTATCCAAATGCATATTTCCCATATATGTTTCAATGATTTTTAATGCCTATCTTGCTTCAGGCATTAACATTCTGGGTGAATTTGGATCAGATGGACC
This sequence comes from Callospermophilus lateralis, assembly GCF_048772815.1. NCBI lineage: Eukaryota > Metazoa > Chordata > Mammalia > Rodentia > Sciuridae > Callospermophilus > Callospermophilus lateralis. The sequence goes on from NW_027512203.1 coordinate 393,944, forward strand.
TTTTAGGATATCAAATATAGGTCCCAACTCTCCTGTTGGTATACCTAGATAAGGCCTTATCCAATTAATGTCTCCTAATAACTTTTGAAAGTCATTAATTGATTTGAGTTGATCTACTCGTATTTGAATTTTTGGTGGACTGACCATGGTTGAGGATAATAGAACTCCTAAATAATTAATTGGAAAATTTAATTGTACTTTATCAATTGATATCCCTAGATTATAATTTTTTAATAAGTTTGTAAGTGTGGCATAACATTCTAGCAATGGGTTTTTAACTTGTGTGCTAATAACACATCATCCATATTGTGAAATATTTGTAGTTCAGGATTTTGATTTCTAAGTGGCTGGATTACTTTGTTAACATAAATTTGACAAATAGTTGGGCTGTTAGCCATCCCTTGAGGGAATACTTTCCACTCATACCTCTGATCAGGACCTTCATGATTCAGTGCAGGGATAGTAAATGCAAAACTTGGACTATCCTCAGGAAGAATTGGAAATGAAAAAAAAAAAAAAACAATCTTTAATATGTATAACTAAAACATACCAAGTTTTTGGCAAAGCAGACAATTGAGGAATCCTTGATTGAGCAGGTCCCAAAATAACCATCTCATTATTAATGGCTCTTAAATCTTCCAATAATCTCCATTTACCAGATTTCTTTTTGATGACAAAAATGAAAGTATAATGGGGAGATACAGAAGGTTGTATATGTTCTTCCGCTAATTGTTGTTTGACCAGGAACTGGGCTGCTTGTATCTTTTCTTTAGTCAGGGTCCACTGAAGAACCCATACTGGTCTTTCTGATTTCCAAGTAATTTTTATTGTCTCAGTGGCCCTTTCTGAAAATCCAACCCATGTCTGTCTGTTGCTTGGTCTATTTGTATTGGTGCTGATATACCTTGATCTTGTTTTTCTAATCTTTGTCCTTTCCTAAAACCTTCTCTAGCCATAATAGTGGGTGCATTTTGATTGATGTTATTTGTTAATGTCAAACCTAATTGATCTAGGACATCTCATCTCCATAAATTTACGTGAAGATGATCCAATACATATGGCTGTATAGTTCTTTCACATTCTTCAGGATCCTTCCAATCCAATGCCATTGCACTTCTATGGGGATTAGTTGCCACTCCTAGGTCTCAAAGTATTTTAGTGTACTGTTGTAATGGCCAATGTTTTGGCCATTCTTGATGAGAGACGATGCTAACATCTGCACCTGTATCAAGTAGCCCATTAAATTCATGTCCTTGAATATTTAGTTTTAGCCTGGGGCGAGAATCTAAATTTAAAGAAAGCATAACCAAATCTACACCTGTGGAGCCTAATCCCTTGGAACCTCTTTCTACAGCACGACTGGAAAATTGATCATGCAGACTGAGTATTATTAGTAACTGTGCTATTCTATCTCCTGGTGAAATTACTGATATGTCCTTTGGAGAACTGGGTATAATTTTATTTCACCTTCATAATCGGGATCAATTACCCAAGGACTTATCATAAGTCCTTTTAGATTAGAAGAGCTGCGTCCCAATAATAAGCCTACCGTTCCTTTGAGAAGAGGTCCTCTCACCCTGTGTGAATGATTTGAACCCCCATCTCTACAGTTATTACTGATCTGACGGAGGTGCAGATATCTAACCCTGCCCTCCCTCTGATTTGTCTGATGAGGCGTCTGATGGACAATGTGTCCTGGGCACTACACTGATGGGGTTGCTGGGTTCCTCCAGTGCTCTGTATATTTGTGTTTTGGGCCCCAGAGCATTGGGCTCCCCTGTTCATTTTTTGGCAATGGAGCCCAATGCCTTTCTCCATGATATCGTGGATAAACAGCTAGTCCTTGTTCATTTTTGATAATGAAGTACCCTCTATGGTGGTTTGAGAACGGCATTCATTAGCCCAATGTCTCCCTCTATGGCATCGTGGGCAAATACCCACGTATTCTACTCCTTTGGTACCTAGTTTTGTTAAACCCTCTTCCTATGGAGCAATTCCTTTTAAAATGTCCTGTTTGTTCACAATTGTAGCATGTTCCTGGTCTGGCATCTAAAGCCTGTTTTACTGCAGCTGCCACAAATTGCCCTTGTTCATTGATGTCTCTGGCATCTAAAGCCTGTTTTACTGCAGCTGCCATGACTTTCTCTTATTCATTAATGTCTTTACATAATTTAATATATGTGTTTAAATCTTCATGTTTCCATGGTCTAGTGATATCTCTGCACCAACGATTCGCTTGGTCATAAGCCAGTTTTTTATTAATGGCATTGCTTGTTCTGTATTCCCCAAAACTCTGGTAGCTGTTTGAATAAGCCTATCTACAAATTCAGTGTAAGATTCATTAGCTCCTTGTATTACCTTAGATAATTGACCTTGTAAACCTCCATGTCGTTGTAAAGTCTTCCATGCCCTAACCGCCTCTGCAGCAATTTTTGCGTATACGCCAGGATCATATGCAATTGGTTGCTGCTGATCCTCATAAGGTCCCTTTCTAACAACATATCTAGATTTCTCTGAGGATAACCAGTTTCTGCATTATGCCTAGCCGTCTCCTTGCAAAATTCCTCATTGGCAACCTTCCATAAAAGGTATTGACCTCCATTTAGCACAGCTTTACACATATTAGCCCAATCTACTGGCGTCATATTCAATTTGTTAATGGATTCGACCAAGCTTACAATGAAGGGTGCTTGAGGACCATAGGTTGTTACAGCCCCTTTTAGCTGTTCACTATTTTGAAATTTAAAGCATGGTGAATTCGCTGCCCTCCTACCTCAAAATCAGGGCATGTTCATACTTGAGATCCTGTCTCAGGATCCGAACTATCAACTGTGGGGTTTGGGGGCCTCCCAGCATATGGAGGTGGCCTTGTTATTTGGACATTTACATCCTCTGGTGATAGAAAGGTGTTAGTAACAGTCTCCTGTAGAGGAGGCACTGTTGGTTGGACATTTACGCCCTCTAGTGATAGAAAGTTGTTAGTAGCAGTCTCCTTTTGTAACTTTGCCCCTGATGGCTTTTTCTGCCCTAAGCTTTGTTCTTCTATCTTTGTCTGAACTGAAGTCTTTGGACTAAGCAAACCAGATATGAACGTCCTCAATGGCAATGTGCCAACTGGCAGAGTCCCTGGGCTGTTCTTTTACCCCCTTTTAAATCTTCACCATGATGGTTCCATTATGGTATATTTAACAACTCCTTAAAAATCCATGGGCTACATTTTTGTATTGTATCAACGTATGCCCTGACTGTTCTTGACTTTACTGAGATGCCTCCTTCCTCTAACAATTTACTTAACACTCTTTCAGTTTGTTTTTTTTACTAATTTCTGATCCCGTATTTCTACTATAATACAACCCAACAAGACGATGCCAAACAAAACCGAGACAGAATAAAATAAAAAGGGAACAACAAAAAGTCATTATAGCCTTTATATCCTACTGACATGTGCATCCGTCCTTTCTCCCTATCTGTTCCTCAGAAGTAAATATTTTTTTCTCAGATGTGAGCGGTTTTTCATCCATCTCACTCATCTCCATGGACAGGCAACAAAAGTGAAGCAAAACAAAAGAGGAATCTTAAATGGCTACCCATCCTCTCGCCCTTCGCTCAGGGGCGAGCAGTTTACCTTATCACTTACCCTCAGTGGCTCCCCGTGCAAGCCATAAAAATGCTGCAGTCTGGCTGGGCATGATTCAACAGCCACTTTTCAAAAGAAACAAACTTTATTTTTAGAACCACACATGCCAAACAAAACAGCTCGTCAGGAAAAACCCTCAGAGCCCAACTGCCACCACTGGCTTCCTTGCAAAGTTTCTGTCACACCCACAAGCCTCTCCACCTCCCACAATCCTCCTGCTCTTGAGGCTATTTAGCTGGGTCAGGTGGGTGGAGCCAAAAAAGTCCCACAATGAGCAGCTCTGTGGTCTGAAAGGGCAGGGAAACTGCCCAATGAGCATCACCGCAGAGGAGCCAATCAGCTAGATGTTGCTGGGGCCGCTGTGAGCCAATAATCATCTGGCAGGGGAATGTTGCTGGTAGCTGGAAGTTTAATGAGGCCCCTTAAGCTGTGGCTTTCAACAAATTGGTGTCTCCTTTCTCTGTAGACTATTCAGCACGTGTATTTTTATATGCACATATAGAATCCTACCTGTTATCACACGTACATTTTTGTGAGGTTGCTGACTAGGCAGATACAAGTTATGAGAAGAGATCACTCCTCTTAAATACTGTTGGAATTGAAAATTCAACCTATGGGTGAGCTTGCTAGTAGAACAACATAATATATAGATCCATTTTCAGTGAAATCAATATTTTTGCACCTGTGGATGATACATATTTCATGATGAATTTCGATTGGCAAATATATTGCTGGTTTTAATGTCTGTCTGTGTGTGTGTGTGTGTGTGTGTGTGTGTGTGTATATATATATATATATATATATATATATATATATATATATATATATATATGTATATATATATACTCTCCAAATTTTTCAAAATATGAAATATATGAATCTTATTATACACTCCTTAAAATCATTCATATTTTTGTATGTGGATTTATGATCAACTATTCACAAGATTATTCTCAGATATATTCATCCACCTTAAATACAGATTTGTTTCCTAGTACTGAAGACTAACTTCAGTGGATGGTGCACACAAATCCTAATATTTCTACAGTAAAACCTAGTTCAACATCAATGCAAGCATTTTCCTATGGGACATGATGTGTATTTTGCAGTTCATTTTTATTAAACAGTGGTACATTACTATTTCTTCAGTTTATGCACATCATATGATATATATTTCATCCACAAGTTCACAAATTTATAGGCATTTGTTTCAATTTCAATCACCTCCTGCTTCAGAGCACATATATTCCTCCAGGGTTCTTGACTGGTCTTGTCATGAGACTTCTTTCCAAACACATTATTTTTTATTTTCATAATCATATTTGAAGCAAAACTCACACACTCTTCATGATAAACCATAACCCTAATATTACCGTTAGATGTATAACTGGTTGTAATGAATGTATGAATATCAATTTAAGATTTCCAGTATATTTTCAGATATCAAATCAATCCACTATTTAAAGTTGGAACCAGTTATATTATTTATTCACAGTATGGTCTATTCATACATTATTTCTATATCCATTGACACAGGGTACTCCACTTTTTTCCCCAATATTTATACGTCTTCAAAATATTGCCCCCAGTAATGGTGGAAGAAATGCTCATGTCACCTGATCTACATATAAATTTTAACACAGTAATATTCTGGACACAGAAAGCAAAAGTCACTCTTATGATTGTAGCAAAGCCTAAAAGAAAAGTGAGCATGGATTACTAAAAATATCCATGTCCCGGTTTCTTAATGCTGTAAAATGTAAATCCTATTGATAAATCCTATGTATTTGTTTCTTTCTAAGATTATATATTCAAACTCAACCCTGTTCAAAATGTCTAATCCTATCCCTCACTTTATACGTTGCCTGATTTCTTAATGTCTCTATTGATATCTGCTTTCCTACATATTTTCCCCATTTCATCATTGTGTCTCACTCTTCACATGTGCTGATATTTACATTCACTCTCTTATTGAAAACCAATTGCTAAAAATCTTTTGGTCCAAATCTTATACTCATTGTTGTTTCTAAACCTAGAGAATATCGTCCTAAACCTACGGACTTTCCCTTTGTGACTGGATGTTCTCTTCAACTTTCAATCATCCAAGGTACAAGGTCCTATGTCATTGTATATTGATTTATCTGAGACATCTGTGCAGAACATAATTCAAAGATAAGTAACCCACTCAATGGCCCAATGCCCATCTGAGCTTCAAATCCTGCCTAGATTTCTGTTTTCATACTTTTATTTTACCTATATATTCTTGTAAATATTGCAGATTCCCAGAACGAATATTCATCCTGCAGAATGATTCCTAACCCAAATCGAACGTGTTATTAACCCTAACCATACACTGTTTCCTCAATCTAACTTTACAGAAGAGCAGGGACAGTGTGACCAGGAAAGTCTCAGTGGAGAAACCCTGCTTTGGGCCTTTTGCTTACCTATTTTTCTGTTGCCCTGAGTGTCAGGAAGTTCTTTACCTCAGGCTAACCCTTTGTAAAGCCTGAAGAAAACAGTTTTCAAATGGAAATGAATGGGCATCACCTATGGCTCTTTGCTTAATTTCTTTGGAAAGGGATGTGTCTGAATCAGCCTCTTGGCCCTGTGTGAGGCTGTGACTTAGATTCTCAGCACCTGATGGATCTAAAGAAAGATCCCATGTGTGCATCCAAAACCAAAATGGCAAAAAGTTCACTCATTTTGGATGAAGTATCTTCCCTTCCTCTATTACATTCCTGACCTCCATCAATTGAGAATAGGGATTTTTTGGGTCATATGAGTTCTTCAATCCCTAAAGAGGTGCTTGGGTTTCTCATGATTCCAATTCACATAAAGAATCTGTACCTATCAATCAGAAGTAGTCAGTCAATATTGCTCCCAGAAATGGTGAAAGAAATACTCATGTCACCTGATCTTCATATACATTTATTCACAGAAATATACTGGACACTAAATTCAAAGTTCACATTTATGATTGTACCAAAGCCAAAATGGAAAATTAACATGGATTACTAAAATCATCCATGTCCAAGATTACTTATGCTCTCAAATGTCAATCCTATTGATGACTACATATTTGTTTCTTCCTAAGATTGCATATTCAAACTCAACCCTTTGAAAATGTCTAAGCCGATCTCTCACTTTTTACTTTGCCTGATTTCATAATGTCCCTATTGATATCTGCTTACCTACATATTTTTCCCACTTCATCATTGTGACAGACTCTTCACATGTGCTGACATTTAAATTCATTTTCTAACCGAAACCCTATTGCTAAAGAAATTTTGTTCCAAATCATACACTCACCCTTTTTTCTATACCTACCTACTATCTTCCTATTCCTACTGACTATCCCTTTTTGACTGGATGTTCCCTTCTACATTCAATCATCCAAGGTACAAGGTCCCATGCCATTGTATATTGATTTATCTGAGACATCTGTGCAGAATGTAATTCAATGCTAAGTACCACAATCAAGGGCCCAATGCCCTTCTGGGCTTCCAATCTTACTTGGATTTCTGTTTTCATACACACTGTTCACCTCTATATTCTTATAAATTTCGCAGGTTGCCAATACCATTATTCATCCACAAAATGATTCCTAACCCAAATTGAACCTGTTATTAACCCTAAACATACATTGTTCCCTCAATCTTACTTTACAGAAGAGCAGGGACAGAGGTGGTCTTATAATACTGGAATGTAGGGATCCTCTACCTGCTGAGAACTTCAAAGATCCATGCTGAAAGGATCCCTGGAGAATATGTAGGCAGTTATAAAGGACCTGAGAGAGCACAAGTCATCTTCCATGGCAAACAACCTGGTCAGGATGAAGGGTTGTGTCTTAATCAGCCTCTCTCTTCTTAATGTAGAGAAGATGGACCAAATCAGGCCTGTATGGAGAGCTGTTCCCAGGTGCCTATGGTTGATATACCATTTTAACTTGTGAAATTGTCACATTAAGTAGGGGAAGCCTCCATCTCATGGGACCCTTGGAAGCAACTGTTAGGACAAAGTGGTTGCCAAGGCAGTGACTTCATTCAGATCCTGAAGGAAGTAACCTCACCTCACTTCCTCGGTGATGGAAATTGACATCCAGGAAGCCAAGCACACAGAGCCTGTCCCAGTCCCACTCCCAGTGGTGTCACTAGTTTTGAATTACCAAGGACAGAGTCAGTCTATCTTGGTACCTACAGATGTGAGAATGGCCATATGCCAGGAAAGCTCTGAAGAGGGGGCTTGTATGAGAAAAGAGATAGTGGCTCACCACTGGCTTCTGACAAGTCTCAGTGAAGAAACCCTGCTTTGGTACTTTTAATTACCTATTGTTCTATTGCTCTGAATGTCAGGAAGTTTTGTGCCTCAGGCCACCCCTTTGGGAAGCCTGAAGAAAAGAGTTTTCAAATGGAAATGAATGGGCATCATCTGTGGCTCCTTGCTTAATTGCTTTGGAAAGGGATGTGTCTGAATCAGCCTCTTGGCCCTGTGTGAGGCTACGGCTTAGATTCTCAGCACCTATTGGATCTAAAGAAACATCCCACGTTTGCATCCAAAACCAAAAAAGCCAAAAGAGCAGTCATTGTGGATGAAGTCTCTCACCTTCCTCTGTAAGGTTCCTGACGTCCATCTATGAGAATAGGGATCCTTTGGGTCCAATGAGTTCTTCAAAGCCCTGCAGAGACTAGACCATAGGTTCATAGGTTTCTCATGACTCCAATTAACATAAAGAATCTAAACCCCACAGTCATTAGGCCTCAAAATGGAGAATCAGAGCAGTATTAAGGGCAGGCCTCTTTGATCACTCCTGGTTCACAGGAAGGGTGTCCCAGCCACACTGACTTTAGACAAATGGGGGCAAGGGACCTTATTTTGGATACTGTCTTTGGCTGTGCCCCTCATGAAAAACTACAGCCTGAGGTTATGATGAGTGTCTATATGAAAGAAGATGAGGGCCATGTGGAAGTGTTTTGCTTTTAATTGTGGTCATTTTTGTGGCTGTTGGAAAAGATGATGGGTCCACCTGGTCTTGAACACTGGTGTGGTTCCCCTTAGAGACTGAGTTATGGAATGGACCTCAAAGAAGTATTGCCATGTATTGTTTTGGGATTTTAGGATGCCACGCATTAGAGTTGCCCTTGGAAACTGAGATCTAGGCCCAGGGTGGCTTTCCACAGAGCACTGGGAATCTCAGGAAGAATATCACATGATTTTATTCTTAAAGAATTGGCAGCCATAGTTGCAAGTCAAAACACAAATGGACCACACATTGTAGACCTCAAACGCCTGGCTTAATGTGACCTTTTTGCCTGTCTTTGGGAAGCCTTGCCTGTTAGAATTCTCCAGAGCTTTTATTGAAATGAGCTTCCTCTCCATTTAATGGTTCCTGAATGAATTGAAACCCACAGTGCCTCCAACTTCATCCTTGACAAATGCCTGATAAAAAACATGAAATTTTTGAAATTCCCATGACCACTTCGCACTGTAGAATCTTTGGATGTCCTATTGATGATCACGAGTGTACCAGACAGTGCCTGATTGACTGGGTTTCATGAAAATGGTGTAGAACAGAGATGGCAGTAATTTGGAGCCTGCTGAGTAGTTGGCCTAGAAAAGTGGTGTGAAGGTGTGTGTTAAAAGATCTGTGGTTGGGTGATGTGGATCTGCCATTGGCTTTCAAATGGTTTGTGACTGACATGGTGCAGCCCCCAGACCCTTGTATGTAAAGGCATGTTGTTATATGGAGAGGTTTCAGTGCAATGTTTAGAATCAGATTGCTAAGGTGAAGGGGGCAAGCTATGTGGGACAGAAGCCTGATTGGTGCATTCTCCTGCAGACACTTACCCACCACATGTGACAGAACTCTTTTCAGTACTGTGTCCCAGTTGAACTCTTCGTATTTCATGAAGCAAATACCAAACTTCCAGTGCAGCTGCAAGAAACACAACAAAATTGGAGGATGAGCAAATGGCTTCCAAACTGGAAGACACTTAGCCCCCAGTGACAACAGTTTACCTACAAAAAGAGAATTCAGCACTGCTGCCTCATGTCCTTTGGAAAATAAGAAACCATGTCCTCCAGGTAACATACATGCAGACCCAGCTTAATGGTCTCACTACAAAGGGAGCTAAAGCTCCTGACAACAACATATATTTTAAGTGCCCAACCTCAGAGGCAGTTTCTCAAGAAGTCTTTAGTCCAGCAGAGCTCCATGTTTGTGGAGTTTTACCCTCTCCCTTACATTTGGAAACTCCTCTACCACCTCCAAAGTTGTGAACTCCTGAGCATTTTCCATTTTGATGTGTATTCACAGATTTTCTAACTCTTCTCCTCTAATTGTGTCTTAGTTGGGGTGAAGGTAATGTCAAGGCATTGTTCTGAATGAGAGTGTGAAGATTTTTGGGTAGCACATATTTGCATACACATTGGATTCTTTCTCCAATTTTTCATTTGAAATACTGAATCCCTGACTGTAAGGGGTAGAAGGAATTCTTTTTCAAAGAATAGCCTGACACTTACAAGAAACAGCCCCCAGGGAGACATCCTGTCTGGGAGACATCCTGTAGTCATCTGTGTTCCTGAGACATCCTGTGGCCATCTGTCTTCCTGAAATATTCTGAGGTTATCTCACCTTGTGAAGACATCCAGGAACTGCCGATAAGAGAGCTTTCAAATCTCCAGCATATAAATTCCCCTGTGTGAACAATAAAAGTTTGCATCTTGATCAGAACTTTTGTCTTGCTGTCATCTCTCATGTCTCTTGTCCCTTCATTCCTCCCCATCTAGGTTCGCTACCCACGTTGATGTGTCCTGCAGGCTGGGACAACTGGCGCCCAATGACTGGGGCTCGAGCCTTTGACTGAGGGGGAACCCCGTCCTCCTGGAAGATTTGGACAAGTGGAGCTCACGATTGCCTCAGCAGACACCACTGAGAGACAGATCCAGGAGGACAGTGGGGATGACGCACAGTGAGTGACCCACCATGGGAAAAGCAATTTCGTCACATGATTTGTTTTTGTCAGGCCAAAAGGAATCCTTAAATACATGGGGGCACGTGTTAAGAAAAATGACTTAAAATTTTTCTTTTCATACATTGAAAAATTGTTTCCATGGTTTCCCCTTGAAGGGACCATTGATGGTAAAAGATGGCTTAGAGTAGGAGACATTTTAAAAGATTATTATGAATCTTTTGGCCCAGAAAAAGTGTCTGTTCCTACCTTTTCTTTCTGGAAATAAATTAGTGAAATTCTTAAAAGTTCACCCTTTGACAATGGTACCTTAATACTTGTCAGGATTGGGGAAGAGACTATGCAAAAGACCTCTCGTCCCTTCTCGGCATGCCCATCAGTTAGTCTCCCCAGGACCCTGGGAACCTTTCTGGTCTTCCTCAAAATCCCACCCTAATGAATAAGGCTCCAATGGTTTCCAACAGCCTTTATGCAGTTTCAAATCCCAGAGAAACATTGACCCCTGGGGAGGAGGCTACCTTGGAGAAGGAAGCAGCTCGCTACCATTCAGAAGACCCGCCACCTCTCAGGACCCTGCCACAGCCTATAGGACTTACACATTCCCCTCCCTCCTATATCCCTCCTGCCTTTTGTGCTCTGGCCCTTCAGGGGCCAAATGTCCCCCCAGATATTTTTTCCCCACTTCCCTTGCCTAATCCGGCTCCCTTGAGAGAGTCTCTCCAACATGGATGGGAACAGATCCAATTTTTAAAAGAATAAAGATCCCTTGACTCTGAGCTCTCTCCATTAGCCTTAGGAATGGAGTCAACACAAGCTGACCCACAGTGGTCTAATACAAAGGCGAAGCCGCTCCATCAGCCTGTGCTCGCCTTCCCAGTCACCAACAGTCAGATAGATAAGCCTGCTCAGGCTGAGGTCAAAGACTTACAAGAGGATCAAGAGGAGGAAGCGGAGGAAATGGATCAAGGAGATCAGGACTTAGAGGATGAGAAGTTCACCCCTAGGCAGGAAGGAACCCAGAGTGTCTACAAAAAATTTAGCCTCCATTTTCTTGAAAAACTTAAAAAGGCTTGTGCTCACTATGGCCCCACTGTGCCCTACACGTTGGCTTTATTAGAAAGCCACAACACACAATTTCTTACTCCCAATGATTGAAAATTTTTAGACCGAGCTGCCCTCAGTGCCGGAGACTTCCTACTATGGAATGCAGATTTCAAAGAGCCCTGTCAGAAACTGCTCAAAAAAATTTAACAAACGCCTCTAAATCCTGGACTTATGTTAAGCTAGTGGGCAATGCAACTTTTGACACTAAAACTAAACAGGCACGTTTCCCTGCTGGACATTTTGCGCAGATTTAGATGGCTGGCTTACATACTTGGAGATGCCTCCCTGAAAGGGCCTCGACTATCACTTCCCTGGCCAGAATTCGACAAGGGCCCTACGAGCCTTATAGCGACTTTGTTCCCCGGCTTAACCTAGCTGCGGAATGCTTGCTTGGACCAAGCGAAAGCGAAAGCACCTTTGTAAAACATCTTGCCTTTGAAAACGCCAACCCAGAATGTCAGGATGTTCTTCGACATCATAAGGATAAAGGGAAACTTTCTGACTTTATTAGAGTCTGTGCAGGGGTGGGTGCAGCCCATGCCATGGGTCTCACTTTAGTGCTCCCTTTACCAAGGCCTTTTACAATCCTGGCTCATGTATTTGCTTTACTTGTAAACAACCAGGCCATTTTGCACGCAAGTGTCCGACAGGCAAACAAAGAGTAAGAATAGCGTCTCCTCAAACTGGAGCTAAACCGCCCCCAGCTACACTTTGTCCTTGATATAGTAAAGTTCATCACTGGGCCAGTGAGTGTAGATCAATGACAAATGCCCTCGGACAGCCTATTTCTTCCTGCTTCTCAGGAAACTCCCTGGGGCAATAAGATTTGTTCCCTTCCAAACTCCCAACCTACCTCAAAATCCTTCTCCACAATTGGCTCCCTCCAACTACCCACTCCAGGCAGTGCAGGATTGGACCTCTGTACCACCACTGATACAACATTAGACTCAATGCAAGGGCCCCAGATAATACCAACTGGAATTATGGGTCCCCCTCCATCTCATACGTGTGCCCTTCTTCTTGGAAGAGCCTCTACTACCTTAGAAGGTGTTCAGGTCTTCCCTGGCATTAATGATAATGATTTCACTGGAGAAATAAAAATACTGGCCACAGTTATTAATAGAGTTGCGGCCATCCCAGGAGGAAAAAGTCTTGCACAATTAATACTCCTTCCCTTAGATTAAGGGGCACTTCCACCACCCAAACCTACTGTGGGGGACTGCCTCCTTGGGCTCCTCTGAGGTATATTGGGTTCATCCCATTTCTCATAATAAACACACCCTTACCTTACTTATTGAAGGAAAGGAATTCCAAGCAATTTTCGTTACTGGAGTTGATGCGACAATTATTTCTCAAAAATACTGGCGATCAGGTTGGCCCCTCACCCCATCCTTGACTGACCTTAAAGGGATAGGAAAGTCAAAAAATCCTCTGGTCAGCTCTACTGCTCTTAGCTGGACTGATAAAGAGGGTAATAAGGGAACTGTCACTTCTTTCGTTGTTCCTGACCTCCCTGTTTACCTATGGGCCCGAGATATTTTGAGTCAAATGGAAGTTATTCTTGCCAGTCCCAATTCCATGGTGACTCATCAAATGCTCCGTATGAATTTTGTCCCTGGTACAGGCCTTGGGAGGCTGAGACAAGGACTGGTGGGGCTTATACAACCCATAAAAAAAATACATATGGACTTGGATATTTGGATTTTTAGTGTCGGTCCCTGACCCTCCTGTACCCCATGCAGATAAAATTATTTGGGAGACTCAGACTCTTGTGTGGGTGGATCAGTGGCCCCTTACCCATGAAAATTTGGAGGCTGCCTCCATGTTAGTGAAGGAACAGGTGGCAGCCCGCCATGTAGAGCCCTCAACCTCACCATCGTACACTCCTATTTTTGTTATCAAGAAAAAATCAGGCAAGTGGTGCCATTTACAAGATTTGTGTGCCATTAATAAAGTTATACTCCCGATGGGAGCACTACAGCCAGACATTCCCACACCAGTGGCTATTCACAAAAACTATTGTAAAATGGTTATGGACTTAAAAGTTTGCTTTTTTATCATTCCTTTACATCCTGAGGATAGACCCTATTTTGCCTTTAGCCTTTCTTGCATTAATATTCAGGGCCCTATGCAGAGACTTCAATGGAAGGTTCTTCCCCAAGGTATGACCAACAGCCCTACTCTTTGCCAAAAATAGGTTGCTCAAGCAGTAGACCCTGTGAGAGAGTGAGGGCCACAAATTTATATTTTACATTATATGGATGATTTGTTAATTGCTGCACCTAATACCCATGACCTTAATAATTGTTACTTGGACTTTTACAAAATCCTCACTACCTTGGGACTACAGATAGCTTTTAATAAGGTTCAAACACAGGACTCTTATAAGAGTTTGGGCCTTAAAATTCTAGAAAATCAGATCCAAATTTCTAAAATACAAGGACGTGTGGACCATCTTCACACCCTTAAAGATTTTCAGAAATTACTGAGGGATATTCAATGTCTAATAACATATTTAAAATTATGCACTTGTGTACTTTTGACCCTTAATGATATTTTGAGAGGTAATTTCCACCCCTCCTCCCATCAAAATCTTACTCCCAAGGCATGACAGGCATTAAACCAAGTAACAGAAGCCATTGCCCAACAATTTGTTACACAAATTTCTTATAACCTTCCTCTGGTTCTGGTTATTTTACACACTCCTCATACACCCACAGGAATATTTTGGCAGCGAGATCCACATTTTAAAAATAAAGACTGCCCCTTGTTTTGGGTCCATTTACCCACCACATCCTCGAAGGTTATTACTGTTTATCTTGCTCAGGTAGCTTCTATTATTTTTAAAGGTCATTTGATTTCTCTACATTTTGGCAAACACCCTGATAATATTTTTATTCCATATACTAAGGACCAAACCCAATTTTTACTAGAGAAAAGGGATGAATGTGGTATTGCCCTATCAGGCTTTTGGGAACAATTGATCACTACCTCCCCAAAGACCCCCTTTTACATTTTGTCCAGTTACATCCATTTACTTTTCCTGAAATTACTCAAAAGGCTTCCATTCCTCAATCCCTTACTGTCTTTACAGACGGTTCCTGTAATGGCCGAGCGGTCTTTGTTGTCAATAACCAGCCTACCACCTTTGATACTGTCTATCAGTCACCACAGTTTGTGGAATTGTTTGACATAACACAAGTTTTTATAACATTTTTTATAATCCTGTTAATATTTATAAAGACAGTGCCTACATTGCTCATTCTGTGCACCTGCTGGTGATTTCACCCCCCATTAAGGCTTCTAACAATGCGGCCTTTCTGTTTCACCAGCTTCAGCAGCTAATTCAGGCCAGACAACACCCATTTTTCTTAGGACACATCAGGGCACACTATGATCTTCCCAGCCCTCTAATTTAAGGTAATGCCCAAGCTGATGCACAACTCGTTCCATCTTTCCAATTTTTGTTGGCTCCATTCAAAAGGCCATGGAGTTACACAATATACACCATTTAAATTTCCAGAGCCTTTGATTACTTTGTAAAATTACCAGCAACAGGCACGAGAAATAGTAAAAGCATGCCCTGGTTGTGCTGTCTCCCTCCCCATTCAACACTTGGGAGTTAACCCCCGAGAATTACTGCCCGATCATTTTTGGCAAATGGATGTTACTCATTTTCTTGAATTTGTAATAACCAAATATATACACGTTTCTGTAGATACCTTCAGCGGCTTTATTTTTGCATCACCACATTCTGGAGAGGCTACCAAAGATGTCCTTTCTCATCTTGTTTCAGCCTTTTCTGTTATGGGTAAACCAATACATATTAAAACAGATATTTATCCTACATTTACCATTGCCAAGTTTAAACAGTTTTGTGCTACCTTGCAAATTTGTCATACTACTAGAATTCCATACAACCCTCAGGGCCAAGGCATTGTGGAACTTGCGCACCTTAACTTAAAAACTTGGCTATCCCTCCTTAAGGCTTCCTCCCTTGTATTTACCACACCCAGGCATCGCCTTAACAATGCATTATTTGCCCTTATTTTTCTTACCCTAGACAATGAAGGCGATTCGGCAGCAGACAGACACTGCCATCCCTCGTCCAATTCTGTTCGCCCACCTGTTATGTGACACAATCCACTTACAAATAAATGGAAAGGCCCAGATCCTGTCCTCATCTGGGGAGGAGGCTCAGCTTGTGTTTTGGACCAAGATCAAACAGCCCCAAGATGGTTACCAGAACTCCTGGTTAAACAGGTTAATGACTTACCTCAAAACAGGGACAGAGGCACTCCTCATGAGGACAAAATTTCCTCTTTTTCAGATGCAGCCAACAATCTGCCAGCCTTGGAATAACAGTTCCTGTGGGCACAGGTACACTGGCTTAGGCACGTCTATTCACTCTTACCATCGCCTCTCTCAACAAATTATAAACTCTATCAGGAACAACTGATAAAAACTCTATCAGGAACCATTAAAGATTTGCAGGACCAAATAGACTCCCTGGCAGAAGTGTTCCTTCAAAAAAGACGAGGCTTAAATTTGCTGACAGCTAACCAGGGAGGTATTTGCTTGGCCTTAGGGGAACGATGCTGCATTTATGCCAATAATTCTGGCATAGTATGCACTAAAATTAAGCAGCTTCAAGAAGATCTAGAAAAGAGATGAAGGGAAATATTTGAAAATCCCCTCTGGACTGGGCTTAATGGATTTTTACCCTACCTTCTTCCCCTATTAGGCCCTTTGTTGGGTTTACTTTTAATGGTGTCCCTAAAACCCTGCATTATAAACAGGCTGGTACAATTTATTAAAGAACAGATTAATATTTTGGCCTCTAAGCCCATACAGGTCCACTATCATTGCCTGGATATGGAAGACTGTGCTGCCAACATTTAAAAGGATGTTCTACCCTCCTCACAAGCTTATTTCTTAAGTTTACATCCCCACAGATCTCGCTTTCTTACATAAAACTCTAAGTAACAGCTCTGACCAATGATCTTCTGCACTTGCCATAAGGGTTCGTCCTCCATGGGCCGCTCCACTTGGGGGAGGACGCACCCATGGAGTGAGGACGTTAGGGCATAATAACGGAGGGTGCAGGAAGGACTGCAGGAGGATGGATCCATGGTTCCCAAAATCCAAGTCTTCTGAGTGACACGCTCTGGTGCATGGCAGTTGGCATGCTTCCCCCTCAAAGCCGTCTCCTCAAAAAACATGCCAAGGCCACCACGAAATCTAGTAAACATGCTCGATCAGATCAGGAGATATTCTAAGGCCTGCTAGAGAAACAGAGCCTCTATAACCCCTAAAACATTGGCCTGTAAGGTATGGTCAAATATTTTATATAAGAAAGGGAGGAGATGTCAGGGGCTAGAAGGAAGTTCTCCTTCAAAGAATAGCCTGACACTTACAAGAAATAGCCCCCTGCAAGATATCCTGCCTGGGAGACATCCCGCAGCCATCTATCACCCTGAGACATCCTGCAGCTATCCATCTTCCTGAAATATCCTGAGGTTATCTCACCCTGTGAAGACATCCAGCAACTGTCGATAAGAGAGCTTTCTCATCCGCAGCATATAAATACACTGTGAGAACTATAAAAGTTTTCAGCATGATCAGAACTGTTGTCTTGCTGTCATCTCTCATGACTCTTTTCCCTTCATTCCTCCCCAACAAGGTTCAACGCCCACGTTGAAGTGTCCAGCCGGCCCGGACACCTGACACTAAACCATAACCTACTAGACTCTGACTACTAATACTAATATGATGGAGAAAAATAATCCAACAGAATGGAAATGCAAGCAGTACAGATGAGGCATGGTGTATAGTTGGACTTGCCTTTTGAATGATATAGGGTAGGTGTTATAAATCTAGCTAATTTATAATTGAAATAGTTCTCCACATGTTTTTAAAGTTAACAAATATGTGAATACCTGTCTCCCATTCTCTGTAGCCAATTCAGCACATGTATTTTTATATGCACATATAGAATCCTACCTGGTATCACACGTATATTCTTCTGAGGTGTCTGACTTGGCAAATACAAATTGTGAGAAGAGATCACTCCTCCTAAACTCTGTTGGAACTGAAAATTCAACCTATGGGTGAGCCTCCTAGTAGAAAATTCAACCTATGGGTGAGCCTCCTAGTAGAACAACAAGCCATACATAAATCCATGTTTAGTAAAATAAATATTTTTGCATCTGTGGCTGATGTACATTTCATGAAGAATTTCGATTGGCATATATATTGCTACATCGTATTGTCTGTTTTTATTTTTTTAATATATATATATATATATATATATATATATATATATATATATATATATACGATCTTCAAATTTTTCCAAATATAAAATATATGTGTCTTATATACACTACCTAAATTCTTTCATGTTCATGTATGTGGATTTATAATCAACATTTCACAAGATTATTCTCAGAAATATTCATCCACCTGAAATACATATTTGTTTCCTATTACTGAAAACTAACTTCAGTGAATGGTGCATACAATCCTAATATTTCTACATTAACTGACCCTGTTTAACATCAATGCAAGTAGATTCCTATGGGACATGATGTTTATTTTGAAGTTTCTTTTATTCAACACTGGTACAATACAATTTCTACAGTTTACGAACATCATAGGACATATATTTCATCCATAAGTTCAAAAATTTATAGGCATTTGATTCACTTTCAATCATTTACTGATTCAGAACACATGTATTCCTCCAGGTTTCTTTACTGGTCTTTTCATGAGACTTTATTTCAAACACATTATTTTCAATTTCCATAATCATTTTGAAGCAAAACTCACACACTCTTCATGATAAAACATAACCCTAATATTACCATTGGATGTATTACTGGTTAGAATGAATAATTGTATATCAATATAAGATTTTCTGTATATATTCAGATATCAATTCAATCTATTATTTAAAGTTGGAACCAATTATATTATTTATTCACAGTATGGTCTATTCATGAATTATCTCTACATTCATAGACAAAGGGTACATCTATTTGTAACCCCAATACTAATTTATTCGTCTTCAAAATGTTGCTCCCAGAAATGGTGGAAGAAATACTCATGTCACCTGATGTACGTATGCATTTATCACAGTAATATTCTGGACACAATAAGCAGAGGTCACACTTATGATTGTACCAAAGCCTAAATGGAAAGTGAGCATGGATTACTAAAAACATTCATGTCCAGGTTGCCTAATGCTCTCAAATGTCAATCCTATTTATGACAACATATTTGTTTCTTCCTAAGACTATATATTCAACCTCAACTCTGTTCAAATGTCTAATCCTATCACTCACTTTATACTTTCCCTGATTTCCTAATGTCTCTATTGATGTCTGCTTTCCTAAATATTTTCACCAGTTCACCATTTTGACTAACACTTCACATGTGCTGACATTTACGTTCACTGTCTATGTGATACCCTATTGCTAAAGAACTTTTGGTCCAATTCCTGTACTCACTCTTCTTCTGAAACCTACAGAATATCTTCCGAATCCTACCGACTATCACAGTTTGATTGGATACTCACTTCTACATTCAATCATCGAAGGTACAAGGTCCTATGCCATTGATTATTGATTTATCTGAAACATCTTTGCAGAACATGTATCAAAGCTAAGTATCCCAATCAAGAGTGCAATGCCCTTCTGGGATTCCAATCTTACCTAGATTTCTGTTTTCATACTTATATTTCACCTATATATTCTTATAAATATCACAGGTTCCCAATACAATTATTCATCAAGCAGAATGATTCCTAACCCAAATCAAACCTGTTATTAAGCGAAACCATACACTGTTCCCTCAATCTAACTTTACAGAAGAGCAGGGACAGTGTTGGTCCTAAAATAGAGGAATGTAGGGAATCTTCCACCTGTTGAAAAACTCAAAGTTTCATTCAGAAGTGATCCCTGGAGAAGATATAGGCACCACTGAAGGACCTGAGAGAGCAAAAGTCAACTTCCATGGCAAACAACCTGGTCAGTATGAAAGGTTGTTACTGAATCAGCCTCTCTGTTCTTTTTTTTATTATTGGTTGTTCAAAACCTTACAAATCTTTTGACATAACATATTCATACATTAGCATACATTAGCTTCAAGTGATTTATGAACTCCCATTTTTACCCCAGATACAGATTGAAGAATCACATCGGTTACACATCCACATTTTTACATAATGCCATACTAGTAATTGTTGTATTCTGCTACCGTTCCTATCCTCTGCTATCCCCCCTCCCCTCCCCTCCCATCTTCTCTGTCTACCCCATCTACTCTAATTCATTTCTCACCTTGTTATTTTCCCATTCCATTCACAACCTCTAATATGTAATTTAGTATAACAATGAGGGTCTCCCTCCATTTCCATGCAATTCCCCTTTTCTCTCTCTTTCCCTCCCACCTCATGTCTCTGTTTAATGTTAATCTTTTCTTCCTGCTCTTCCTCCCTGCTCTATTCTTAGTTGCTCTCATTATATCAAAGAAGACATTTGGTATTTGTTTTTTAGGGATTGGCCAGCTTCACTAAGCATAATCTGCTCTAGTGCCACCCATTAGAATATGGACCCAAACAGTCCTGTTTGGAGAGCTGGTCTTGGGTGCCTATGGTTGATATACATTCTAACTTGTGAAAGTGTCACAGTACGTAGGGGCAGCCTCCATCTCATGGGACCCTTGGAAGCAACTGTTAGGACAAAGTGGTTGCTAAGGCAGTGACCTCATTCAGTTCCTGAAGGAAGTGATCTCACCTCACTTCCTTGGTGATGGAACTCTAAGAACTTGTTATCCAGGAAGACAGGCACCCAGAGCCTGTCCCATTCCCAGTCACAGTGGTCTCACTTGTTTGTATATACCAAGGACAGAGTCAGTCTTTCTTGGTACCTACTGATATGAGAATGGCCAAATTCCAGAAAAGCTCTGAAGAGGGGCCTTTCCTGAGGAAAGCAGATAGTGGTTCACCACTGGCTCCTGACATCTTCACAGAGTTGGTTAAGGAGACCAGATCTGAGACAGGACAGGCCATTTCTGGGGAACATACTATGGCCCACCACTCAGAGGACACTCTGGATAGTCACCGACCTACTTTGGGGAAGGAGGTGCCTCTGTGGGTGTCGCTGTGTGTTTGTGGATTTGTCTCATGTTCTGAGAATAGATAGAAAAGGCGGTTTGTTTGGTTTTGAGTGAACTATTTCTAGTAAGTCATTTGACAAGGCGAGTGTTTCTATGTCTGTGTATCCCACTGTGTCCATGGTTATAGACATTAGAAAAGAGAATGCATCAATTGATGTGTCCTGTCTAGTAGAAAGCTTCCCATCATTTATTCTGCCAAATTGATGAATGGATTTTGGCTTGCCTTATCGATGGGCAACACGTGCTATTTTCCAAAGTTCCTGCATTCTTCCTGAATTCTGGCCACTCTACAGAATAGGCTCATGGTTTTGTGTCCAAGATATGTACCACTTCCAAGCCCTGTTACATGGCCATGTACTGGATAGCTGAAGGGAATGGCGAGCATCTCAGAAAACTCAAATATCAGTGTGACCAATAAAGTCTCAGTGGAGAAACCCTGCTTTGCTTACCTATTGTTCTGTTGCCCTGAATGTCAGGAAGGTCTTTGCCTAAGTCCACCCCTTTGTGAAACCTGAAGAAAACAGGTTTCAAATGGAAATGAATGGGCATCACCTGTGCCTCTTTGCTTAATTGCTTTGGAAAGGGATGTGTCTGAATCCGCCTCTTTGCCCTGTTTGAGGCAATGGCTTAGATTCTCAGCACCTGATGTATCTTAAGAATGATCCCATGTGTGCATCCAAAACCAAAATGGCCAAAAGAGCAGTCATTGTGGATGAAGTCTCTCCCCTTCTTCTGTTAGGTTCCTGACCTCCATCAAGTGAGAATAGTTATCCTTTGGGTCAAATGATTTCTTCAAACCCTGCAGAAGCTAGCCGATAAGTGCTTGGTTTTCTAATGACTCCAATTCACATAAAAAAATAAACCCCACAGTCAGTAGGCCTCAAATTAGAGAAGCAGAGAAGTATTAACAGCAGGCCTATTTGATCACTCCTGGTTCACAGAAAGTGTGTCCAGGCAACCCTGATTTTAGGCCATTAAGGGGCAAGGAAGATTATTTTGGAGACTGTCTTGGGCTTCGCCCCTCATGGAAACATCCAGCCAGAGGTTATGATGAGTGTCTATATGAAAGATCATGAGGGCCATGTGGGAGTGTTTTGGTTTTAATTGTGGCCATTAGTTTGGTGGTTGGAAGAGATGACTGGGTCCACCTTGACATGAACTCTGGTGTGATTCCCCTTAGAGACTGAGTTCTGGAACTGAACTCAGAGAATTATTGCCATGAATTGTGTTAGGATTTTAGGAGGCCATGCATGAGAGTCCCCCTTGAAAACTGAGATCTAGGCCCAGGGTGGCTTTCAACAGAGCACTGGGAATCACAGCCAAGATATCACGTGATTTTATTCTGAAAGACTTGGCAGCCATAGTTGAGAGTCGAAACACACATGGTCCTCATTGTAGACCACAATGGGCCTGGCTTCATGTGACCATTTGGCCACTTTTTGAGAAGCCTTGCCTGTGAGAATTCTCCAAAGCTTTCATTGAAATGTGCTTCCTCTACATTTAATGGTTCTGGAGTGAATTTTAACCCACAGTGCCTCCAACATCATCATTGAAAAATGGCTACAAAAATACCATAAAATTTTTGAAATTCCCATGACCAGGTGGCAATGGAGGACATTTGGATGTCCTGTTGCTGGTCATGAGTATACCAGACAGTGCTTTGATTGACTGGGTTTTATGAAAATCGTGTAGAACAGAGATGCCAATAAGTTGGAGCCTGCTGAGTAGTGGGCCTAGAGCCGTGGTGGTCAGGTGTGTGATAAAACATCTGTGGTGGGGCCTTGTGGATCTTCCATTGGCTTCCAAATGGCTTGGAACTGACATGGTGCAGCGAGCAGTCCCTTCTATGTAAAGGCATCTTGTAATATTGAGAGATTTCAGGGCAATGTTCAGAATCATGTTGCTATCGTCAATGGGGCAATATATGTGGGCTAGAAGTATGTTTGGTGCATTCTCTTGCAGAAACTGACCCACCACATGTGACAGAACTCTCTCCAGCACTGTGATCCACTAAAACTCCTTGTATTTTTGAATCAAATAGCAAACTCCTAGTGCAGCAGCAAGAAACACCATGAAATTTGGAGGATGACCAAATGGCTTCACAGTCCACATGGGGAGACACTTAGACCCCAGTGGTCACAGTTTACCTACAAAGAGCAAATTCAGCACTGCTGCCTCATCTTCACTGGAAAATAAGAAACCATGTCCTCCAGGTCACATAGATGCAGACCCAGCTTTGATGGTCTCACTACAAATGAAGCTAAAGCTCCAGAAAACAACATATTTTTCAGGTGCCCAACCTCAGAGGCAGTTCTTCAAGAAGTCTTTAGGCCAGCAGAGCTCCATGTTTGTGGAGTGTTTACCCTGTCCCTTACTTTTGGGAACTCCTCTACCACCTCCAGTGTTGTGAACTACTGAGCATAATCCATTCCAGATATGTATTCACAGATTTTATAACACTTCTCCTCTAATTGTGTCTTACTTGGGGCAAAAGTAATGTCAAGCCATAGTTCTTGATGAGAGTGGGAACATTTTTGTGTAGCACATATTTGCATACACATTGGATTCATTTTCCAATTTTCCATTTGAAATACTGAATCCCTGACACTAACCCCTACCCTACTAGACTCTGACTACTAATCGTAATATCATGGAGAATAATAACCCAATCAGAATAGAAATACAAGCAGTTCAGAGGAGGCATGTTTGGTATTGTTGGACTTGCCTTTTGCATTATATACGGTAGGAGTTATAAATCTAGTCAATTTTTTTGTTGAAATAGTTCTCCATGTGTTTTTAAAGTTAACAAATATGTGAATTTATTTCTCCCTTTCTCTGTAGCCTAGTCAGCAGATGTATTTTTATATTCATATATAGAATCCTACCTGGTATCACACGTACATTTTTGTGAGGTGGCTGACTTGGCAGATACAAATTGTGAGAAGATATCACTCCTCCTAAACGCTGTTGAAACTGAAAATTCAACCTATGGGTGAGCCTCCTATTTGAACAACATTATACATAAATCCATGTTCAGTAAAACTAATATTGTTGGATCCGTGGATGATATGTATTTCATGATAAATTTCGGTTGGCATACATAATGCTACATTGTAATGTCTCTGTGTGTGTATATATATATATATATATATATATATTATATATACTCTCCAGATTTTTCAAAATATGAAATATATGTGCCTTATTGTGCACTCCCCAAATTCATTCATATTCATGTATGTGGATTTATAATCAACTTTTCAAAAGATTATTCTCAGAAATATTCATCAACCTGAAATACATATTGGTTGCCTAGTACTGAAAACTATCTTCAGTAAATGGTGCACACAAAACATAATATTTCAACATTGCAAGTTGGCCGCAAATAGAGTGCATCACACCCAGTGTACCACGCCACATTGCAGGTGAATAACGAGTTAAAATGACAAAAGACTATCTTGTTAGGATCTTATAGAAAAATGGGTGTGCACCGAAACCTAAAAGAATGATTTCCACCAACGAGGTCCGGTAATTGAGTCTCAAACGTGAGCTGAATATGCAACCGGAGATCCGGGCTTATTGATCCCTGTGGCCCGCCCCATGGCTGCAGACATCGAGGCACCACCGAGAAGCGACTAGCATCCAGGGAGAAACGTTGCTGCAGATTCTGTGGAATCCTGCCGGCTGACACCGCACTGAGCCCCAGGCCGAGTTCGGGATTTCAGTCAGGGAAGGAAGCTCTACAGTTCTATCCCCCACAACGGAAACTCCACCAAGGAAACCAATGGCCACCATCTTGGAGAGCTGAAGTAACCACCGCCACTCTCCGATAGATTGCAACAATAAAACAGTTGTGTGTTTTCCGCTCATCTCCCATACAGTAGGAAATTTGCATAAAATCTCTCCTAAGCTTTCCAGGGGAGGGATTTTCAGAGAGAGCCTGCATAAAGATTGGGGGGGGGGAACTAGAGGCACCTGACCTTCAACTCCCCCTCCCATCAGTGGTGAAAACGAAATCTGTCTAGCCAGGGATGGGGGAAAGGGCAAACGGAAAACATAATAAAAATAGAGTGCTGGGGTTCCCAATAGACACAATCCACACCCAAGAAACGGCAAGCCAGAGTACAGTTTGAGCTGCCGAGGGCATTACTCAGGGGAAATCTGGTCTAGCAGGAGAAACCAGGACTAGCAGGAGAAACCAGGGGACTAGAGGCCAGGCCCGCGTGACTGGGCGCCTGGAGAACGCTCGCCCGCCGGCAACAGCCGGCCCGCTGCAGGTGCGACTGGACGGCTGGAGACTGCCTGCCCACCAGTGACCAATCGCCTGCCATATGCCCACCCTAATGGGTGGCTAGAGATCGCACAACCGCCGGTGACAGCCCACCAGCTGACTGCGTGACTGGACAGCTCGTGACCACCTGCACGCCGGCGACCGGGAGCTGAAACCAAACAGAGACAGTACAGTCCCACACCCCCATGCGAACACCCGGGCAAAGAGCCTGGGGCCCACCATAGCAGAGAGGTGACATCACTGGAGCTCAGCCGTCGGAATTCCTTCCCAGTGGAATCCACTTTAGCATTCACAGTCTACCAACACAAAGGAGAGTCAATAGAGATATATAAAACCAAAACAATTATATAGAAGAGAGCAGAAACACAGCAATCAAATGGAGCTGGAAAGTAATGTGAACTTCATGAAAAAACAAGGGAAAAAGGTGTACAAATAATGCCGGACAACTTAATTTTACAGGAGGACCTAGAATCATCAGAAACAGGGATAGGGAAAAAACTCAATGCATCCCTAACTCAGATGGAAAGAAATATTAGAGAAGACATGAGGCAGCAAGTCCAAGCAATAAAAGAATATTTTGAAAATGAATTAAACAAACAAATTCAAATGGCAAAGAACGAGCTTCACCAAAAGACAGAGATCTTAAAAAAAATCAAACAGTAATCCTAGGAATGCAGAAAAATATAAACCACATTAAAAATTCAAACGAGAATATTGTAAATAGACTAGATCAAGTAGAAGTCAGAAGATCAGATAATGAATACAAAGTTTATCAACTTGAAAAGAATATAGTCAACACAGAAAAGATGCTTATATCCCATGAGCAATCTATTTAAGAGATATGGGATGTCATAAAAAAACAAATTTGAGAGTCATTAGGATAGAAGAAGGCATAGAGATTCAAACCAAAGGAATGGACAACATATTAAATGAAATAATTCTAGAAAACTTCCCAGAGATGAAAGATGGAATGGATTGCCAAATCCTTGAAGCCTACATGACCTCAAACATTCAAAACCATAATAGACCAACTCCAAGACATAGAATTATGAAGATAGCCAACATGCAGAACGTGGATACACGTTCTTCTCAGCAGCACAAGGATCCTACTCAAAGATAGATCATATATTATGCCATAGGGCAACCCTTAGTAAATATAAAGGCGTGGAGATAATACCATGCACCATATCTGATCATATTGGAATGAAACTGGAAATCAATGATAAAAGAAGGAAGGAAAAATCCTACATCATATGGAAAAATGAACAATATTCTACTGAATGTTCAATGGGTTACAGAAGACATAAAGGAGGATATAAAAAATTCTTAGAGAAAAATGACTATACAGACACAACATACTGGAATCTATAGGACACAATGAAAGCAGTTTTAAGAGGGAAATTCATTTCTTGGAGTTCTTTCCTCAAAAAAATAAAAAAACCAAAACAAATAAATGAACTCACACTACACCTCAAAAACCTAGAAAAAGAAAACGAAAACAACAGCAAATGTAGTAGAAGACAAGAAATAATTAAAATTAGAGCAGAAATCAACGAAATTGAAACAAAAAAAACATTGAAAAAATTGATAAAACTAAAAGTTGGTTCTTTGAAAACATAAATAAGATTGACAGGCCCTTAGCCATGCTAACGAAGAGAAGAAGAAAGAGAATTCAAATTACTAACATACGGCATGAAAAAGGCATTATCACAACAGACACTACAGAAATACAGAAGATAATTAGAAAGTATTTTGAAACCCTATATTCAAATGAAATAGAAGATAGTGAAGATATCAATAAATTTCCTAAGTCATACGATGTGCCCAGATTGAGTCAGGAAGACACACACAATTTAAACAGACCAATAACAAAGGAAGAAATTGAAGAAGCCATCAAAAGACTACGAACCAAAAAAAGCCCTGGAGCGGATGGGTATAGAGCGGAGCTCTACAAAACCTTAAAAGAAGAATTAATACCAATAATTTTCAAGCTATTTCAAGAAATAGAAAAAGAAGGTGCTCTTTCAAATTCATTCTATCAGGCCAAAATCACCCTGATCCCAAAACCAGACAAAAACACTTCAAAGAAAGAAAACTACAGACCAATGTCTCTAATGAACTAGGATGCAAACATTCTCAATAAAATCCTGGTGAATGTAATACAAAAGCATATCAAAAAATTGTGCACCATGATCAAGTAGGATTCATCCCAGGGAAGCAAGGCTAGTTCAATATACGGAAATCAATAAATGCTATTCACCACATCAATAGACTTAAAGACAAGAACCATATGATCATCTTGATAGATGCAGAAAAAACATTCGACAAAGTTCAGCCTCCCTTTATGTTCAAAACACTAGAAAAACTAGGATAACAATGTTGAGTTACCTCAACATTGTAAAAGCTATATATGCTAAACCTCAGGCTAGCATCATCGTAAATGGAGAAAAACTGAAGGCATTCCCTCTAAAATCTGGAACAAGACAGGGATGCCCTCTATCACCACTTCTATTCGATTTAGTTCTTGAAATACTAGCCAGAGCAATTAGACAGACAAAAGAAATTAAAGACATAAAAATAGGAAAAGAAGAACATAAATTATCGCTATTTGCAGATGACATGATAATATATTTAACAGACTCAAAAGGGTCTACAAAGCAACTGCTAGAGTTAATAAATGAATTCAGCAAAGTGGCAAGATATAAAGTCAACACGCATTAATCAAAGGCATTCCTGTATATCAGCAGCAAAACTTCTGAAATGGAAATGAGGAAAACCACTCCATTCACTATATCCACAAAGAAAATAAGATACTTGGGAATCATCCTAACGAAAGAGGTGAAAGATTTATATAATGAAAACTACAGAACCCTAAGGAAAGAGATAGAAGAAGATCTTAGAAGATGGAAAAATGTACCCTGTTCATGGATAGGCAGAACTAACATCATCAAAATGTTGATATTACCCAAAGTTCTCTACAGGTTTAAATCGGTGCCAATAAAAATCCCAACAGCATTTCTTGTAGAAATGATAAAGCAATCATGAAATTCATATGGAAAAACAAAAGACCCTGAATACCAAAAGCAATTCTAAGCAGGAAGTGTGAATCTGGAGGTATAGCGATACAAGAGTTCAAACTGTACTACAAAGCAATAGTAATAAAAACATCGTGGTACTGGTACCAAAACAGGCAGCTGGACCAATGGTATAGAATAGAGGACACAGAAACCAATCCACAAAATTACAACTTTCTTATATTTGATAAAGGGGCTAAAAACATGCAATGGAGGAAAGATAGCATCTTCAACAAATGGTGCTGGGAAAATTGGAAATCCATATGCAACATAATGAAACTGAATCCCTTTCTCTCACCATGCACAAAAGTTAACTCAAAATGGATCCAGGAGGTAGATATCAAATCAGAGACACTGTGTCTAATAGAAGAAAAAGTTGGCTACGATCTACATACTGTGGGGACGGGCTCCACATTCTTTAATAGGATGACCATAGCCCAAGAGTTAATAACAAGAATAAACAAATGGGACTTACTTAAACTAAATTGTTTTTTTTCTCAGCAAGAGAAACAATAAGAGAGGTAAATAGAGAGCCTACATCCTGGGAACAAATTTTTACCCCTCACACTTCAGATAGAGCCCTAATATCCAAAATATACAAAAAACTCAAAAAATTAAACAATAAGATAACAAATAACCCAATCAACAAATGGGCCAAGGACCTGAACAGACACTTTACAGAGGAGGACATTCAATCAATGAACAAGTACATGAAAAAATGCTCACCATCTCTAGCAGTCAGAGAAATGCAAATCAAAACCACCCTAAGATACCATCTCACTCCAGTAAGATCGGCAGCCATTATGAAGTCAAACAAAGTAAGGGTTGGTGAGAATGTGGGGAAAAGGGTACACTTGTACACTGCTGGTGGGACTGCAAATTGGTGAGGCCAATTTGGAAAGTACTATGGTGATACCTGGGAAAGCTGGGAATGGATCCACCATTTGACCCAGCTATCACCCTTCTCGGACTATTTCCTGAGGATCTTAAAAGAGCGTACTATAGAGATACTGCCACATCAATGATCATAGCTGCACAATTCACAATAGCTAGACTGTGGAACCAACCTAGATGCCCTTCAATAGATGAATGGATAAAAAAAATGTGGCTTTTATACAAAATGGAGTATTACTCTTCATTAAAAAATGACAAAATCATAGAATTTGCAGGGAAATGGATGGCATTAGAGCAGATTATGCTAGGCGAAGCTAGCCAATCCTTAAAAAACAAATGCCAAATGTCTTCTTTGATATTAAAATAGCAACTAAGAAAAGAACATCGAGGAAGAGCATG
Source organism: Callospermophilus lateralis (assembly GCF_048772815.1). NCBI lineage: Eukaryota > Metazoa > Chordata > Mammalia > Rodentia > Sciuridae > Callospermophilus > Callospermophilus lateralis. The sequence continues at coordinate 423,488 of NW_027512203.1, forward strand.
AGGAAAAGTTTAACATTAAACAAAGACGAGTGGGGGGAGAGAAAGGGAGAGAGAAGGGAAAGCATATGGGAATAGTAGGAGACCCTCAATGTTACACAAAATTACATATAAGAGGATTTGAGGGGAAATGGGGGGGAAACAGTGGAGAGAATTGAACAACAGCAGATGAGGTAGAGAGGGAAGATGGGAGGGGAGGGGAGGGGGGATATTGGGGGATAGGAAAGGTCGCAGAATACAACAGTCACTAATATGCTATTATGTAAAAATGTGAATGTGTAACCAATGTGATTCTGCAATTCATATTTGGGGAAAAAATGGGAGTTCATAACCCAATTGAGTCAAATGTATCAAAGATGATATATCATGAGCTTTGTAATGTTTGGAAGAACCAATAGAAATAAATAAATAAATAACGGTTTAAAATTGAGTGGGAAGAAATCAGCTAAAAATGGGTTGAGATGCATTCATTTTGCTAAGCAAAACTTAGTTTTGTTTAGTTGTAACTATCACAAATTTATTTTACCAGGAAATTGGCTTTTGAAAATGCACATAAATTGAGATTAAAGGATAATTCACCTACCTTCTTGAAAAATTCATAGCATTTCCTATATTTTTCAAATTTTATTTTTTTCATGAATATTTTGTCATGGACCAGGTCTAGTCTTAGGCTATTCTTCCAGAATACTACCTCATCTGACAAATTCGTACAATCTGTTGGATTGTTGTTTTCACCTTTTATTTAATAGTTTCTAGCTGATAATGTGTATTTTCTTTATCTTTATTTGTACGTATATACCCAACAATATCTTTGCATTTTATGTTTTACTGGGGAAGAGACTGATCAAAAGCTCTTTGTTATATGTATCAACAATCAGACATTTAGAGCATGCAATTATTCTTAATTTTGCATGAAAATATCTTTGTACTATTTTCTTATACAGATTTAGAATTATTAATATGTCCCTACTGTAATAAGTAATTACTTACAAGAAGAATTAAACAATTGACTTTATATCAATTATGAATATGAAAAGTACTAAAACAAGGATTTGGCAATTAATACACAATTGATAGAAATTAAAATCACAAGAAAGCCATTTAAAATGTCAGTGCATATGGTCCTTAAATAATAGGTAATTCAAAAAACTTTTTTTAATTCATAAGATTTAATATGCCGTATTACAGCTTAATGTGATATAAAACCTTAAATTATCAGTATTGATAAAAAAGAATGATACCTGTTTATTTAAATATATTTATTTGATTTTCACTGTAAGATGTTAATTCTGGAAGGCTTGAGAATTAAGATAGTTTTGGTCTATATTATTTTTAACAGGCTAATCAAAGTACTTTTAAATATATATGTATATATATATATATATATATATATATATATATATATATATATATATATATATAATATGTAATGCATATGCATGAATATAGATACATATGTATAAAAATGTATTTTAATATATCTATCAGGTGATTATAATTATTAAATTTTCTCAAGAAAAAAACAATGACTATAAAAAACAGTCTTAAATTTAAATTTCATAGCATACTACTGTTTGTAATGACATGAGAGAAAAACAGATATGAAAGGAAAACGAAAAAGGAAGAGAGAGAAGGGGGAAAATGAGGAAGAAAGTGAGTAAAGATGAGGGAGAGGCATGTTCGATGTAAAGATAAAAGTGGAGGGGCTGGGTTTGTGGTTCAGTGGTAACATGCTTTTCTAGCATGTGTGGGACACTGGGTTCTATTCTAAGCACCACATACAAATAAACAAAATGAAGGTCAATCACAACTGAAAAAATAAAAAAATAAAAAAGTAGAAATATTAGCAAAACTCCAAGCTTTTATGAATGTTAAATTAAAAAAAAACTTATGTAACATAGCCTTATGTAATTTCTAGGTTATCCAAAAGAGTCATTAAATGTTAGATTATTAGTGCAATAACTAAAAATCCATTGCTCTTTCCTCAACATTCTGTGGCATGCTAGTGGTAAAATAAATTCTATTATAACACCAAAAAAAATCTAATATTTCTATAGTAACTGACCCAGTTTAATATCAAGGCTAGCAGATTCCTATGGGACATGATGTGTATTTTGACATTCATTTTTATTCAACACTGGAACATTACTATTTCTTCAGTTTATGCACATCATAGGATATATATTTCATCCACAAGTTCGCTAATTTATACGCATTTGTTTCACTTTCAGTCACTTCCTGCTTCAGAACACATGTATTTCTTATGTTTCTTGACTGCTCTTTTCATGAGACTTCTTTCCAAACACATTATTGTCGATTTCCATTATCACATTTGAAGCAAAACTCACACACCCGTATGATAAACCAAACCCTAATATTACCATTAGATGTACAACTAGCTGGAATGAATGATTGTATATCAATATAAGATTTCTTACTTAGTTTCAGATATCAATTAAATCCATTATTTAAAGTGGAACCAGTTATATTATTTATTCACAGTATGGTCTTTTCATGCATTATCTCTATATTCATAGACACAGGGTACACCTCTTTGTACCCCCAATACTAATTTATACGTCTTCAAAATATTGCTCCCAGAAATGGTGGAAGAAATGCACATGTCACCTGATTTACATATACATTTTATCACAGTAATATTCTGGACACAAACAGCAAAGGTGACACTTATGATTTTACCAAACCTAAATGGAAAGTGAAGATGGATTACTAAAAACATCCATGTCCAGGTTGCCTAATGCTCTCAAATGTGAATCCTATTCTTGACTACATATTTGTTTCTTCCTAAGATTATATATTCAACCTCAAGCCCCTTGAAAATGTCTAATCTTATCACTCACTTTATTATTTGCCTGATTTCCTAATGTCTCTATTGATATCTGCTTTCCTACATATTTTCCCCAGATTATCACTGTGACTGACTCTTCACATGTGCTCACATTTACATTCAATCTCTACCAGAAGCCCTATTGCTAAAGAACTTTTGGTCCAAATGCTATACTCCCTCTTCGTTCTAAACCTACCGACTATCTTTCTAATAATACCGACTATCCCTTTTTGTCTAGAAGTTCTCTTTGACATTCCATCATTCAAGGTACAAAGTCCTATGCCATTGAACATCGATTTATCTGAGACATTTCTGCAGAACATAATTCAAAGCTAAGTATCCCAATCAAGGGCCCAATGACCTTCTGGGCTTCAAATCTTACATACATTACTGTTTTCATTCTTATATTTCACTTTTACATTCTTGTAAATATTACAGGTTCCCATTACCATTATTCATCCCGCAGAATGATTCAAATCGAACTTTTATTAACCGTAACCATACACTCTTCCCTGAATCAAACTTTACAGAAGAGCAGGGACAGAGTTGCTTTTACAATACAGGAATGTAGGGGTTCTTAACCTGCTGAGATCCTCAAAGGTCCATGCAGAAATGATCCCTGGAGAAGATGTAGGCAGCTATGAAGGAGTTGAGAGAGCAAAAGTCATCTTGCATGGCAAACCCCCTTGTCAGGATGAAGGGATGTGTCTGAATCAGTCTCTCTATTCTAAATGTAGAGAAGATGGACCAAACCAGGCCTGTGTGGGGAGATTTTCCGAGGCGCCTATGTTTGATATACCATTCTATCTTGTGAAATTGTCACCGAAAGTAGGGGCAGCCTCTATCTCATGGGACCCTTGGAAGCAAATGTTAAATCAAAGTGATTGCCAAGGTAGTGACCTCATGCAGTTCCTGAAGAAAGTGACCTACCTCACTTCCTTGGTGATGTAACTCTCTGAACTTGGAATCCAAGATGCCAGGCTCCCAGAGCCAGTCCCAGTCCCAATCCCAGTGGGCTCACTTGTTTGGATGTACCAAGGACAGAGTCAGTATTTCTTGGTATCTACTGATGTGAGGATTGCCAAATGCCAGGACAGAACTGAAGAGGGGCCTTTCCTGAGAAAGCAGGTAGTGGCTCACCACTGGCTCCTGAGAACTTCACAGAGTTGGCAAAGGAGACAGATCTGAGACATGACAGGACATTTCATTGGAACATAATATGGCCCAACAGACGAGGACACTCCAGATAGTCAGAGACATACTTGCGGGAAGGAGATGCCTTTGTGAGTGTGAGTGTCAGTTTGTGGTTTGTCTCATATTCTGAGAATAGGTAGGAAAGACAGTTTGTTTGGTTTGGAATAGACTGTTTCTAGTAAGTTTTTTGACAAGGTGAGTGATTCTATATCTGTGTATCCCACTGTGTCCGTGGTTGTAGACATTAGAAAAGAGAATGCATCAATGGATATGTCCTGTCTAGTAGAAAGCTTCCCAGCATTCATCCTGCCCAATTTATGAATGAACTGCAGCTTGCCTTATGGATGGACAACACCTACTATCTTCCTAAGTTTCTGTTTTCTTCCTGAATTCTGGCCACTCTGCAGAATAGGCTCATGGTTTTGTGTCCAAGATATGTACCACCTCCAAGCTCTGTGACATGCCCATGTACTGGATAGCGGTAAGGAATGGGAACATCTCAGAAAACTCAGATATCAGTGTGACCAGGAAATTCTCAGTGGAGAAACCCTGCTTTGGGCCATTCTCTTACCTATGTTTCTGTTGCCCTGAATGTCAGGAAGGTCTTTGCCTCAGGCCACCTCTTTGTGAAGCCTGAAGAAAACAGTTTTCAAATGAAAATGAATGGCCATCTCCTGTGGCTCTTTGCTTAATTTCTTTGGAAAGGGATGTGTCTTAATCAGCCACTTGGACCTGTGTGAGGTTGTGGCTTAGATTCTCAGCACCTGATGGATCTAAAGAAAGATCCCATGTGTGCATCCAAACCAAAATGGCAAAAAGATCCGTAATGGTAGATGAAGTGTCTTGCCTTCCTTTGTTAGGTTCCTTACCTACATCAAGTGAGAATAGGGATCCTTTGGGTCAAATGAAATCTTCAAAGCCCTAAAGAAGTGCTTGGGTTTTCTCATTATTCCAAATCACATAAAGAATCTATACCTGACAGGCAGTAGGCTTCAAAATGGAGAAGCAGAGCAGTATTAACTGCAGTCCTATTTTATCACTCCAGCTTCAAATGCAGGGTGTCCAGGCCCCCATGATTTAGGCAAATGAGGGGTAAGAGAGCTTATTTTGGACACTAACACATACCCCACTAGACTCTGACTACTAATCCTAACATGATGGAGAATAATAACCAAAACAGAATAGAAATACAAGCAGTTCAGAGGAGTCATGTTGTATAATTGGACTTGCCTTTTGCATTATATAGGGTAGGAATTATAAATCTAGTCAATTTTTAATTAAAACAGTTCTCCATGTGTTTTTAAAGTTAACAAATATGTGAATTCCTCTCTCCCTTTCTCTGTGGCCTATTCAGCACATGTGTTTTTATATGCACATATAGAATCCTACCTGGTATCACATGTGCATACTTGACAGGTTGCTGACTTGGCAGATGCAAATTGTGAAAAGAGATCACTCCTCTTAATGCTGTTGGAACTGAAAATTCAAACTATTGGTGACCTTCCTAGCTGAACAAAATTATATATAAATCCATGTTCAGTAAAAAGTATATTTTGGGATGTGTGGATTATATATATTTCATGATAAATTTTGATTGGCATATATATTGCTACTTTTTAATGTCTGTGTGAGTGTGCGTGTGTGTGTGTATATATATATATATATATATATATATATATATATATATATATATATATACACTCTCCAGATTTTTGAAAAAATGAAATATATGTGTCTTATTATACACTCCCTAAATTTATTCATGTTCATGTATGTGGATTTATTATCAACTTTTCACAAGATTATTCTCAGAAATATTCATCCACCTGAAATACATATTTGTTTCCTAGTACTGAAAACTAACTTCAGTGAATGATGCATACAAATCCTAATATTTCTACAGTTACTGACCAAGTTTAAGATCAATGCAAGTAGATTCCTATGGGACATGACATGTATTTTGATGTTCATTGTTTTTCAACACTGGTACATTACTATTTCTTCAGTTTATGCACATCATAGGATATATATTTCATCCACAAGTTCGCTAATTTATATCAATTTGTTTCACTTTCAATTACTTCCTGCTTCAGAACACATGTATTCCTCCATGTTTCTTAACTAGTCTCTTCATGAGACTTCTTTACAAACACATTATTTTCGATTTCCATAATTACTTTTGAAGCAAAACTCACACACCCTTAATGACAAACCATAACCCTAATATTACCATTAGATGTATAATTGATAGGAATGAATGACTGTGTATCAATATAAGATTTCTTATATATTTTAAGATATCAATTTAATCCATTATTTAAAGTGGAATCAGTTATATTATTTATCCACAGTATCATCTATTCATGCATTATCTCTATATTCATAGACACAGGGTACACCTCTTTGTACCCGCAATACTAATTTATACATCTTCAAAATATTGCTCCCTGAAATGGTGGAAAAAATACTTATGTCACCTGATCTACATATACATTTTATCACAGTACTATTTTGGATATAAAATGCAAAGATCACACATATGTTTGTACAAAAGCCTAAATTGAATGGGAGCATGGATTACTAAAAACATTGATGTCTAGGTTGCCTAATTCTCTCAAATGTCCATCCTATTGGTGACTACATATTTGTTTCTTTGAAGATTATATAGTGAATATCAACCCTGTTAAAATGTCTAATCCTATCACTCACTTTATACTTTGCCTGATTTCCTACTGTCTCTATTGATGTTTCCTTTCCTACATATTTTCCCCAGTTTACCTATGTGACTGACTCTTCACATGTGCTGACATTGACATTCATTCTATTACCGAAACCCTATTGATAAAGAACTTTTGGTCCATATCCTGTACTCACACTTCTTGCAAAACCTACTGACTATCTTCCTAATCCTATGGACTATCCTTGTTTGAGTGGATGTTCTTTTCTACAATCTATCATCCAAGGTACAAGGTCCTATGTCATTGATTATCGATTTATCTGAGACATCACTGCAGAACGTAATTCAAAGCTAAGTATCCCAATCAAAGGCCCAATGCCAATATGGACTTTAAATCTTACTAAATTTCTGTTTTCATATATATTTTTCAACTCTATATTCTTATATATATCACATATTCCCAATACCATTATTCATCCAGCAAAATGGTTCCTAACCCAAAACAAACATGTAATTAACCCTAACCATAAACTGTTCCCTCAATCTACCTTTATAAAAGAGCAGGGACAGAGTTGGTCTTACAATACAGGAAAGTAGGGGATTGTCCACCTGCTGAGAACCTCAAAGGTCCATTCAGAATTGATCCCTGGAGAAGATGTAGGCAGGTATGAAGGTCCTGAGAGATCAAAAGTCATCTTCCATGGCAAACAACCTGGTCAGGATGAAGGCTTTTGTCTGAATCAGCCTCTCTCTTCTTAATGTAGATAAGATGGACCAAATGAGGCCTGTGTGGAGAGCTGTTCCCGGGTGCCTATGGTTGATATACCATTCTAACTTGTGAAAGTGTCACAGAAATACGGTCAGCCTACATGTCATGGGAACCTTGGATGCATGTGTTAGGACAAACTGGTTGCCAAGGCAGTAACCTCATTCAGTTCCTGAAAGAAGTTACCTCACCTCACTTTTTTGGTGATGGCACTTTCTGAACTTGGGATCCAGGAAGCCAGGCATCTAGAGCCTGTCTCAGTCCCAGGCCTAGTGGTCTCACTTGTTTGATTTAACAAGGACAGAGTCAGTCTTTCTTGGTATCTACTGATGTGAGGATGGACAAATGACAGGAAAGCTCTGAAGAGGGGCCTTTCCTGACAAAGAAGGTAGTGGGTTACTGCTGGCTCCTGACAACTTCACAGAATTGCCCATGGACACCAGATGTGAGATAGGAGAGGCTATTTCGGGGGAACATAGTATGGCCTATCAGTCAGAGAACACTCCGGATAGTCACAAACCTACTTGGAGGAAGGAGGTGCTTATCTGGCTGTGGGTGTGGGTTTGTGGTTTTTTTCTCATGCTCTGAGAATATGTCAGAAAGTCGGTTTGTTTGGTTTGAAGTAAAGTGTTTCCAGAAAGTCGTATGAAAAGGCGAGTGTTTCTATGTCTGTGTATCTCACTGTGTCCGTGGTTGTAGACATTAGCAAAGAGAATGCATCAATGGATGAGTCTTGTCTAGTAGAAAGCTTCCCAGCATTCATCCTTCCCAATTTATGAATGGACTGCGTCTTGCCTTATGGATCGGCAACACCTGCTATCTTCCTAAGTTACTGTTTGCTTCCTGAATTCTGGCCACTCTCCAGAATAGGCTCATGGTTTTGTGTCCAAGATATGTACCACCTCCAAGCTCTGTGACACGGCCATGTATTGGTTAAATGAAGGGCATGGCGAGCATCTCAGAAAACTCAGATATCAGTGTGACCAGTAAAGACTCAGTGGAGAAACCATGCTTTGGGCCTTTTCCTTACCTATTGTTCTGTTGCCCCTTGACCTTGTGTAATTCTGTGGCTTAGATTCTCTGAACCTGATGGATCTAAAGAGAGATCCCATGTATGCATCCAAAAGCAAAATGTCCAAAAGAGCAATCATTGTGGATGAAGTCTCTCTCCTTCCTTGGTAAGGTTCCTGATCTCCATCAAGTGAGAATAGGGCTCCTTTGGGTCAAATAAGTTCTTCAAAGCCCTGCAGATTCTAGCCCATAGGTGACTGGGTTTTCTCATGACTCCAATTCACATGAAGAATCTAAATCCCACCATCAGTAGGCCTCAAATTTAAGAAGCAGAGCAAAATAAACGGCAGACCTATTTGATCACTCTTAGTTCACAGGAAGGGTGTCCAGGCCACCCTGACTTTAGGCAAATGAGGGGCAAGGGAGCTTATTTTGGACACTGTCTTGGGCTGCACCCCTCACGGAAACCTCCAGCCAGAGGTTATGATGAGTGTCTGTATGGAAGAAAATGAGGGCCATATGGGAGTGTTTTGGTTTTAATTGTAGTCATTTTTGTGGTGGTTAGTAGAGATGACATCGTCCACCTTGGCTTGAACTTTGGTGGGATTCCGCATAAAGACTGAGTTCTCGTACTGAACTCAGAGAAGTATTGCCATGAATAGTGTTGGAATTTTAGGAGGCCACGCACGATAGTCGCCCTTGGAAACTGAGATCTAGGCCCAGGGTAGCTATTCACAGAGCACTGGAAATCTCAGCCAGGATATCACATGATTTTATTCTGAAAAACTTGGCAACCATTGTTGAGAGTCAAAACACACATGGACCTCACATTGTAGACCTCAATTTTCAAGGATTCATGTGACCATTTGGCCACTCTTTGGGAAGCCTTTCCTGTGAGACATCTCCAGATATTTAATTGAAATGAGCTTCCTCACCATTTAATAGTTCCAGAATGCCTCCAACTTCATCCTTGAAAAATGGCTAGGTCAATATATCATGAAATTTTTAAAATTCCCGTGACAAGTTGGCACTGGAGATTCTTTGAATATCTTTTGGCTGATCATGAGAATAACAGTCAGTGCCTTGATTGACTGGTTTTCATAAAAATTGTGCAGAACAGAGATGCCAGGAAGTTGGAGCCTCCTGAGGAGTGGGCCTAGAGCAGTGGTGGGCAGGTGTGTGATAAAACATCTGCGGTGTGGTCATGTGGATCTGCCTTTGGCTTCCAAATTGCTTGTGACTGATATGGTGCAGCCAGCAGTCCCTTCAATTTAAAGGCATCTTGTTATATGCAGAGGTTTTAGGGAAATATTAAGAATCAGGTTGCTATGGTCAAGGGGGCAACTATGTGGGATATAAGCCTGTTTGGTGCATTCTCCTGCAGACCCTGACCCACCACACGTGACAGAACTCCCTCACGCACAGAGTAACAGTTGAATTCTTTGTATTTCGTGAAACAAATACCAAAATCCCAGTGCAGCACCAAGAAACAACACGAAAAGTGGAGAATGACCAAATAGCTTCACAGGCCCATGTGGATACACTTAGCCCCCCGTGTCCACAGTTTACCTACAAAGAGAGTATTCAGCACTGCTGACTCATGTTCAGTGAAAAATAAGAAACCATGTCCTTCAGGTCACATAGATGAAGACCCTGATTTGATGGTCTCACTACAAACGAAGCTGAAGCTCCCGACAACAACATATATTCCAAGTGCCCAACCTCACAGGCAGTTTCTCAAGAAGTCTTTAGGCCAGCAGAGCTCCATGTTTTTGGAATGATTACACTGTCCCTTACTTTTGGAATCTCCTCTACCTCCTCCAAGGTTGTGAACTCCTGAGCATATTCCATTCCAGATATTTATTCACAGATTTTCTAACTCTTCTCTTCTAATTGTGTCTTACTCTGGGCGATTGTAATGTCAAGGCATTGTTCTGGATGAGAGTGGGAAGATTTTTGTGTAGCACATATTTACATACACATTGGATTCATTTTCCAATTTTCCTTTCAAAATACTGAATACCTCACACTAACACCTACCCTACTAGACTCTGACAACTAATCCTAATAAGGTGGAGAAAAATAAACCAAAAAAATAGAAATGCAAGCAGTTCAGAGAAGGCATGGTGTATAGTGGAATTGCCTTTTGCATTATTTAGGGTAGGAGTTATAAATCTAGTCAATTATTTGTTAAAATATTTCTCCATGTGTTTTAAAGTTAACAAATATGTGAATTCCTGTTTCCCTGTCTCTGTAGCCTATTCAGCACATGTATTTTTACATGCAATTATAGAATCTTACCTGATACCACACGTACATTCTTGTGAAGTGGCTGACTTGGCAGATACAAATTTTAAGAGATCACTCCTCCTAAGCGCTTTAGAACTGAAAATTCAACCTATGCGTGAGCTTCCTAGTTGAACAACATTATACATAAATCCATGTTAAATAAAATAAATATTTTTGGATCTCTGCATGATATAAATTTCATGGTGAATTTCCTATAGCATATATTATGCTATTTTTAATGTCCGTGTGTGTTTGTGTGTGTGTATGTGTATATATATATATATATATATATATATATATATATATATATATTCTCCAGATTTTTCAAAATATGAAATATGTGTCTTATTATAAACTCCCTTAACTCATTCATATTCAAGTATGTGGATTTATAATCAAATTTTCTCAAGAGTATTCTCAAAATATTCATTCTCCTGATATACATATTTGTTTCTTAGTACTGAAAACTAACTTTAGTGAATGGTGCATACAAATCCTAATATTTCTACAGTAGCTGACCTAGTTTAACATCAATTCAAGTAGATTCCTATGGGACATGATGTGTATTTGGATGTTCGTTTTATTCAACACTGGTACATTACTATTTCTTCAATTTATTCACATCATGGGATATATATTTCATCCACAAGTTCGCAAGTTTATAGGCATTTGTTTCACATTCAATCATTTTCTTCTTCAGATCACATGTATTCCTCCATGTTTTTTGACTGGTCTTTTTATGAGACTTCTTTCCAAACACATTATTTTCGATTTCTAGGATCACTTTTGAAGCAATACTCACACACCTTTCATGATAATCCATAACCCTAATATTACATTTAGATGTATTACTGGTTGAAATGAATGATATTATATCAATACAAGATTTCTTATAATATTTCATATATTAATTCAATGCATTATTTAAAGTGGGAACAGTTAAATTATTTATTCAAAATGTGGTCTATTCATGCATTATGTCTATATTCATGGACACAGGGTACACCTCTTTGTACCCCCAATACTAATTTATAGCTCTTGAAAACCTTACTCCCAGAAATACTTGAAGAAATGCTCATGTCACCTGATCCACATATACATTCTATAACAGTAATATTCTGGACAAAAAAATGCAAAGGTCACACTTATGATTGTACCAAAGCCTAAAAGGAAAGTGAACATGGATTACTAAAAGCATCCATGTCCAGGTTTCCTAATGCTCTCAAATGTCAATCCTAATGGTCACTGCATATTTGTTTCTTCTTAAGATTATATATTCAAACTCAACAGTGTACAAAATGTCTAATCCTATCACTCACTTTATACTTTGCCAGATTTTTTAAAGTCTCTATTATTATCTGCTTTTCTACATATTTTTCAAAGTTCATCATTGTGACTGAATTTTCATATGTGCTGACATTTACATTCACTCTCTAACTGAAACCCTATTGCTAAAGAAATTTCCGTCCAAATCCTGTACTCACTCTTCTTCCTAAACCTACCGACTATCTACCTAATCCTACCGACTATCCCTTTTTGACTGGATGTTCTCTTCCTCATTCAATCATCCAATGTACAAGGTCCTATGCCATTGTAAATGGATTTATCTGAGACATCTGTGCAGAACCTAATTCAACACTACGTATCCCAATCATGGGCCCAATGCCCTTCTGGGCTTCAAATCCTAGATTTCTGTTTTCATACATATATTTTACCAATATAATTTAATAAATATCGCAGGTTCCCAATAAAATTATTCATCGCTCAGAAAGATTCCTAACAAAATCGAACCTGTTATTACCCAAACCATACACTGTTCCCTCAATCTAACTTTATAGAAAAGCAGGGACAGAGTTGGCCTTACAATACAGGAGTGTAGGGAAACTTCCACCTGCTGAGAACCTCAAAGGTCCATGCAGAAATGATCCATGGAGAAGATGTAGGGAGCTATGAAGGACCTGAGGGAGGAAAAGTCAACTTCCATGGTAAACAACCTGGTCAAGATGAAGGGATGTGTCTGAATCAGCCTCTTTCATCTTAATGTAGAGAAGATGGACCAAACCAGGCCTGTGTGGAGAGCTGTTCCCGGGTGCCTATGGTTGATATACCATTCTAACTTGTGAAAATGTCAGAGCGAGTAGGTGCATCCTCCATCTCATGGGACTCTTAGAAGCAACTTTTAGGACAAAGTTGTTGTCAAGGCAGTGACCTCATTTAGTTCCTGAAGGAAGTGACCTCACCTCACTTCCTTGATGAAGGAACTCTCTGAACTTGGGATACAGGAAGTCAGGCACCCAGAGCTAGTCCCAGTTCATGTCCCAGTGTTCAAACTTGTTTGGATTTTCCAAGGACAGAGACAGTCTTTCTTGGTACCTACTGATGTGAGGATAGCCTAATGCCAAGAAGGTCTGAGGAGGGGCCTTTCCTGAGAAAGAAGGTACTGGCTCACCGCTGGCTCCTAACAGCTTCACAGAGTTGGACACGGAGACCAGATCTGAGACAGGACAGCCCATTATGGGGGAATATGTTATGGCCCACCAGTCAAAGGTCACTTCATATTTTTACAGACCTACTTGGGGGTCTGTGTGGGTGTGGTGTGGGTGTGGGTGTGGGTTTGTCATTTTGTCTCATGTTCTGAGAATAGGTAGGAAAGTCGTTTTGTTTGGTTTGGTGTGAAATGTTTCTAGTAAGTCTTTTGACAAGGCGAGTGTTTCTATGTCTGTGTATCCCACTGTGTCCGTGGTTGTAGACATTAGAATAGAGAGTGCATCAATACATATGTCCTATCTAGTAGAAATCTTACCAGCATTCATCCTGTCCTATTTATGAATGGTCTGCGGCTTGCCATATGGATCGGCCACTCCTAATATCTTCCTAAGTTCCTATTTTCTTTCTGGATTTTGGCCAAACTCCAGAATAGGCTCATGGTTTTGTGTCCAAGATATGTACCACCTTTAAGCTCTGTGACATGGCCATGTACTGGATAGCTGAAGGCAATGGTGAGCATCTCAGAAAACTCAGATATCAGTGTGACCAGGAAAGTCCCAGTGGAGAAACCCTGCTTTGGGCCTTTTGCTTACCTATTGTATTATTGCCCTGAATGTCAGGAAGGTCTTTGCCTCAGGCCACCCCTTTGTGAAGACTGAAGAGTTTTCAAATGGAAGTGAATGGGCATCACCTTTGGCTCTTGGCTTAATTGCTTTGGAAAGGGATGTGTCTGAATCAGCTTCTTGGCCCTGTGTGAGGATGTGGCTTAGATTCTCAGCACCTAATGGATCTAAAAAAATCCCATGTGTGCATCCAAAACCAAAATAGCCAAAAGAGCAGTCATTGTGGATGAAGTCTCTCACCTTCCTCTGTAAGGTTCCTGACCTCCATCTTTGAGAATAGTGATCCTTTGGGTCAAATGAGTTCTTCAAATCACTACAGAGGCTAGGCCATAGGTGCTTGGGTTTTCTCATGACCCCAATTAACATAAGGAATCTAAACCCCACAGTCATTAGGCCACAAAATGGAGAATCAGAGCAGTATTAAGGGCAGGCCTCTTAGATCACTCCTGGTTCACAGGAAGGGTGTCCCTGCCACACTGACTTTAGGCAAATGGGAGAAAGGGACCTTATTTTGGATACTGTCTTTGGCTTTGGCCCTCATGGAAACCTACAGCCTGAGGTTATGATTAGTGTCTATATGGAAGAAGATGAGGGGGATGTGGGAGTGTTTTGGTTTTAATTGTGGTCATTTTTGTGGCCGTTGGAAGAGATGACTGAGGCCACCTGGGCTTGAACACTGGTGTGATTCCCCTTAGAGACTGAGTTATGGAACTGACCTCAAAGAAGTATTGCCATGTATTGTGATGGGATTTTAGGAGGCCACACATGAGAGTCGCCCTTGGAAACTGAGATCAAGGCCCAGGGTGGCTTTCCACAGAGCACTGGGAATCTCAAGAAGGATATCACATGATTTTATTCTTAAAGAATTGGCAGCCATAGTTGCAAGTCAAAACACAAAAGGATCACACTTTGTAGACCTCAAACGCCTGGCTTAATGTGACCTTTTAGCCTGTCGTTGGGAAGCATTGCCTGTTAGAATTCTCCAGAAATTTCATTGAAATGAGCTTCCTCTCCATTTAATGGTTCCTGAATGAATTAAACCCCACAGTGCCTCAAACTTCATCCTTGAAAAAAAGGCTAGATAAATACCATTAAATTTTTGAAATTCTCATGAACAGGTGTCAGTGGAGAACCTTTGGATGTCTTATAGATGATCATGAGTGTACCAGACAGTGCCTTGATTGACTGGGTTTCATGAAAATCGTGTAGAACAGAGATGCCAGTAATTTGGAGCCTGATGAGTATTCGGCCTAGAGCAGTGGAGTGTAGGTGTTTGTTAAAACATCTGTGATGGGGTCATGTGGATCTGCCATTGGCTTCCAAATGGTTTGTGACTGACATGGTGCAGCCCCCATACCCTTGTATGTAAAGGCATCTTGTTATACGGAGAGGTTTCAGGGCAATGTTTAGAATCAGATTTCTATTGTCAAGGGGGCAAGCTATGTGGGATAGAAGCCTGGTTGGTGCACTCTCCTGCAGACCCTTAACCAACACACGTGACAGAACTCCCTCCAGCACTCTGTCCTAGTTGACCTCCTCGTATTTCATGAAGCAAATACCAAACTCCCAGTGTAGCTGCAAGAAACACCATGAAAAGTAGAGGAAGACCAAATGGCTTCAAAGTCCACACTGGGAGACACTTTGCCCCCAAATGGCAACAAATTACCTACAAAGAGAGAATTCAGCCCTGCTGCCTCATGTTTATTGGAAAAAAAGAAACCATGTGCTCCAGGACACACAGAAGCAGACCCAGATTTGATGGTCTCACTACAAAGGAAGTTAAAACTCCTGACAACAACATATATTTCAAGTGCCCAACCTCAGAGGCAGTTTCTCAAGAAGTCTTTAGGCCAAGAGAGCTTCATGTTTGTGGAGTTTTTACCATGTACCTTACTTTTCAAAACACCTCTACCACCTCCAAGGTTGTTAACTACTGAGCATTTTCCATTCCAGATGTGTATTCACAGATTTTCTAACTCTTCTCCTCTTATTGTGTCTTACTTGGGGTGAAGGTAATTCAAGGCATTGTTCTGAATGAGAGTGGGAAGACTTTTGTGTAGCATATATTTGCATACACATTGGATTCATTTTCCAATTTTCTATTCGAAATACTGAATCCCTGACTGTCAGAGGTAGAAGGAATTCTCCTTCAAAGAATAGCCTGACACTTACAAGAAACAGCCACCAGGAGACATCCTGTCTGGGAGACATCCTGTAGCCATCTGTCTCCCTGAGACATCCTGTGCCCATCTGTCTTTCTGAAACTTCCTGAGGTTATCTCACCTTGTGAAGACATCTAGGAAGTGCCGATTAGAGAGATTTCCCACATCCAGCATACAAATACCCCTGTGTGAACAATAAAAGTTTGCAGCTTGATCAGAACTCCTGTCTTGCTGTCATCTCTCGTGTCTCTTGTCCCTTCATTCCTCCCTATCTAGGTTCGCTGCCCACGTTGATGTGTCCTGCCGGCCGGGACATCTGGCGCCCACTGACTGGGGCTCTAGCTTTTGATTGAGGGGGACCCCGTCCTCCTGGAAGATTTGGTCAAGCGGAGCTTGCAATAACCGCAGAAGACACCACCGAGAGACAGATCCAGGAGGAGGGTGGGGATGACACACGGTGATTGACCCACCATGGGGCAAGCAGTTTCGTCACATGATTTGTTTTTGTCAGGCTACAAGGAGTCCTTCCAGACATGGGGGCGCATATTAAGAAAAAAGACTTAATTTTTTTTTCTTTTCACACATAAGAGAGCAGTGTCCATGGTTTCCTCTTGAAAGGACCATTGATGGTAAAAGATGGCTTAGAGTAGGAGACTGTTTAAAAGATTATTATGAATCCTTTGGCCCAGAAAAAGTGCCTGTTCCCACCTTTTCTTACTGGAACTTAATTAATAGAATTCTTAAAAGTTCACCCTTTGACAATGGTACCTTAAAAGTTGTCAAGGTTGGGAAAGAGACTATGCAAATACTTCTCATATCCCCTCGGCATGCCCATCAGTTAGTATAGACATAGACCCTTCTCAGGCTCCCCAGGACCTTGGGATCCTTCCTGGTCCCCCTCAAAATACCACCCTAATGAATAAGGCTCCAATGATTACCAACTGCCTTTATCCAGTTTTAAATACCGGAGACTCATTGACCCCTGTAGAGGAGGCTACCTTGGAGAAGGAAGCAGCTCGCTACCATTCAGAAGACCCTCCACCTCTCAAGACCCTGCCACAGCTTATAGGACTTACACATCCACCTCCCTCCTATATCCCTCCTGCCTTTTGTGCTCTGGCCCTTCAGGGAACAAATGCCCCCCCCCCGATATTTTCTCCCCACTTCCCTTGCCTAAACTGGCTCCTTTGTGAGCATCCTTTCAACATACACAGGAACAGATCCAACCTTTAAAAGAATTAAGATCCCTTCACTCTGAGCTCTCTTCATTAGCCTTAGGTATGGAGTCAAAGCAACTGGCCTACAGTGGTCTAATACAAAGGCGAAGCAACTCCATTGACCTGTGCTCGCCTTCCCAGTCACCACCAGTCTGATAGATAAGCCTGCCCAGGCTGAGGTCAAAGAATTAGATGAGGATAAAGAGGAGGAAGAGGGGAAATGGATTAGGGAGATCAGGACTCAGAGGATGAGGAGTTCAGCCCTAGGCAGGCAGGAACCCAGAGTCTACAAAAAATTAAGCCTGCATTTTCCTGAAAAACTTAAAAAGGCTTGTGCTCACTATGGCCACATTGCACCCTACACGTTGGCTTTATTAGAAAGCCACAGCACACAATGACTTACTCCCAATGATTGGAAATTTTTAGACCAAGCTACCCTCAGTGCCAGAGACTTCCTGTTATGGAATGCAGATTTCAAAGAGCACTGTCGGGAAACTGCTCAAAAAATTTTAACTAAGTCCTTCTCTAAATCCAGGACTTATGTTAAGCTAGTGGGCAATGAGCCTTTTGACAATAAAACTAAACAGGCACATTTCCCTGCTGGACTTTTGATGCAGATTCAGATGGCTGGCTTACATGCTTGGAGACACCTCCCTCAAAAGCCTCGGCTACCACTTCCCTGGCAAAAATTTGACAAGGGCCCGACGAGCCTTATAGCGACTTTGTTCCCCGGCTTAACCTAGCTGTGGAATGCTTGCTTGGACCAAGCGAAAGCAAAAGCGCTTTTGTAAAACATCTTGCCTTTGAAAACGCCAACCCGGCATGTCAGGATGTTCTTCAACCACATAAGGATAAAGGGAAACTTTCTGACTTTATTAGACTCTATGCAGGGGTAGGTGCAGCCCATGCCATGGGTCTTGCCCTAGGTGCCACCTTTACCAAGACCTTTCACAATCCTGGCTCACGTACTTGCTTTACTTGTAAACAACCTGGCCATTTTGCACGCAAGTGTCCGACAGGCAAAAAAAGCCTAGGAATAGCGTCTCCTTCAACTGGGGCTATACCGCCCCAAGCTATCCTTTGCCCTAGATGTGGTAAAGGTCATCACTGGGCCAGTGAGTGTAGATCTAAGACAAATGCCCTCAGACAGCATATTTTTTCCTGCTTCTTGGGAAACTCCCTGCGGGGCCAGCCCCGGGCCACGACATCCCCCAGGACAAACCCAGGGGCAATAAGATTTGTTCCCTCCCAAACTCCCAACCTACCTCAAAATTCTTCTCCACAATTGCCTCCCTCCAACTAGCCACTCCAGGCAGCGCAGGATTGGACCTCTGTGCCACCACTGATACTATATTGGACTCAATGCAAGGACCCCAGATAATACCCACTGGAATTATGGGTCCCCCTCAATCTCATATGTGTGCCCTTATTTTTGGGAGAGCCTCTACTAACTTACATGGTGTTCAGGTCTTCCATGGCATTAATAATAATGATTTCACTGGAGAAAAAAAATACTGGCCAAAGCTATTAATGGAGTTGTGGCCATCCCAGCACGAACAAGTCTTGCACAATTAATACTCCTTCCCTTGAATCCAGGAGGCACTTCCACCGCCCAAACCTACCGCAGGGGACTGCCTCCTTGGGCTGCTCTGATGTAAATTTGGTTCAACCCGTTTCTCACAAAAGACCCACAATTTCCTTACTTATTGAAGGAAAGGAATTCCAAGGAATTCTAGATACTGGAGCTGATGACACAATTATTTCTCAAAAATATTGGCCATCAGCTTGGACCCTCACCTCATCCTTGACTGACCTTAAAGGGATAGGAAAGTCAAAAAATCCTCTGGTCAGCTCTACGGCTCTTAGCTGGACTTATAAAGAGGGTAATAAGGGAATTGTCACTCTTTTCGTTGTTCCTGACCTCCCTGTTAACCTATGGGCCCAAGATATTTTGAGTCAAATGGAAGTTATTCATGCCAGTCCCAATTCCATGGTAACTCATCAAATGCTTCATATAAATTTTGTCCCTGGTACAGGCCTTGGGAGACTGAGACAAGGACTGGTTGAGCCAATAAAACCCATACAAAAAACAAATACATATGGACTTGGGTATTCGGACTTTTAGTGTCGGTCTCTGACTCTCCTGTACCCCATGGAGATAAAATTATTTGGGAAACTCAGACTATTGTGTGGGTGAATCAATGGCCACTTACCCAAGAAAATATGGAGGCTGCCTCCATGTTAGTGCAGGAACAGCTGGCAGCCGGCCATGTAGAGCCCTCAACCTCAACATCGAATACTCCAATTTTTGTTATCAAGTAAAAATCAGGCAAGTGGTGCCTTTTACAATATTTGTTTGCCATTAATAAAGCTATGTGCCCAATAAGAGCACTACAGCCAGGCATTCCCACACCAGTGGCTATTCCCAAAAACTATTGTAAAATGATTATTGAGTTAAAAGATTGGTTTTTTACCATTCCTTTACATCCTGCGGATAGACCCTATTTTGCCTTTAGTCTCCCTCGCATTAATTTTCAGGGCTCTATGCAGAGATTTCAATGGAAGGTTCTTCCCCAAGGTATGGCCAACAGCCCTAGTCTTTGCCAAAAATACGTTGCTCAAGCAGTAGACCCTGTGAGAGAGCTATGGCCACAAATTTATATTTTACATTATATGGATGATTTGTTAATTGCTGCACCTAATAACCATGACCTTAATAATTGTTACTTGGACATTTACAAAATCCTCACTTCCTTGGGACAACAGATAGCTCCTAATAAGGTTAAAACACAGGACTGTTATACCTATTTGGGCCTTAAACTTCAAGATAATCAGATCCAAATTCCTAAGATACCACTATGGGTGGACCATCTTCACAACCTTAATGATTTTCAAAAATTCCTGGGGAATATTCAATGGCTAAAAACATATTTAAAATTACCACCTTGTGTACTTTTGTCCCTTAATGATATTTTGAGAGGTGATTCCCACCCCTCCTCCCCTCAAAAACTTACTCCCGAGGCATGACAGGCATTAAACCAAGTCACAGAAGCCATTGCCAAACAGTTTTTTACAGAACATTCTTATAGCCTTCCTCTGGTTCTGGTTATTTTACACACTCCTCATACACCCACAGGAATATTTTGGCAACGAAATACACATTTTAGAAATAAAGGCTGCCTTTGCTTTGGGTCCATTTACCCACCACATTCTCCAAGGTTATTACTGTTTTTCTTGCTCAGGTAGCTTCTATTATTTTTAAAAGTCGTTTGCTATCTCGACAACATTTTGGCAAAGACCATGATAATATTTTAATTTCATATACTAAAGACCAAATCCAATTTTTACTACAGACGGAGGATGAATGGCGTATTGCCTTATCAGGCTTTTTGGGAACAATTGATAACCACCTACCCAATGACCCCCTTTTACATTTTGTCCAGTTACATCCATTTATTTTTGCCAAAATTACTCAAAAGGCTCCCATTCCTCAAGCCCTTACTGTCTTTACAGACAGTTCCAGTAATGGCCGAGCAGTCTTTGTTGTCAATAACCAGCCTAACACCTTTGATACTGTCTATCATTCAGCACAGTTTGTGGAATTGTTTGCAATAACACAAGTTTTTAAAACATTTTTTGATAATCCTGTTAATATTTATACATACAGTGCCTACATTGCTCATTCTGTGCGCCTGCTTGAGATTTCACCCACCATTAAGGCTTCTTCCAATGTCGCCCATCGGTTTCACCAGCTTCAGCAGCTAATTCAGGCCAGACAACACCCATTTTTCTTAGGACACAGCAGGGCACACTCTGATCTTCCCAGCCCTCTAACACAAGGTAATGCCAAAGCTGATGCAGCAACTCGTTTCATATTTCCAATTTTTGTTGGCTGCACTCAAAAGGCCACGGAGTTACACAATCTTCACCATCTAAATTCCCAGAACCTTCGATAACTATGTAAAATTACCAGGCAACAGGCACGAGAAATAGTAAAAGCATGCCCTGGTTGCCCTGTCTCCCTCCCCATTCAACACTTGGGAGTTAACCCCCGAAGATTACTGTCCAATCAGTTTTGGCAAATGGATGTTACTCATTTTTCTGAATTTGGAAAAACCAAATATGTACACGTTTCTGTAGATACCTTCAGTGGCCTTATTTTCGCATCACCACATTCTGGAGAGGCTATCAAAGATGTCCTTTCTCATCTTGTTTCAGCGTTTTCTGTAATGGGTAAACCAATACATATTAAAAAAAGATAATTGTCCTGCATATACCAGTGCCAAATTTAAACAGTTTTGTGCTACCTCGCAAATTTGGCATACTACTGGAATTCCATACAAGCCTCAGGCATTGTGGAACGTGCCCACCTTACCTAAAGACTTGGCTAACCCGCATTAATGCTTCTGCACTTGTATTTACCACTCACAGGCATCACCTTAATCATGCATTATTTGCCCTTATTTTTCTTTCCCTAGACAATGAAGGCCATTTGGCTGCAGACTGACACAGGCAATCCTCGTCCAATTCTGTTCGCCCACCTGTTATGTGGCACAATCCCCTTACAAATAAATGGAAACGCCCAGGTCCTGTCCTCATCTGTGGACGAGGCTCAGCTTGTGTTTTGGACGAAGAGCAAGCAGCCCCAAGATGGTTACCAGAACGCCTGGTTAAACAGGTTAATGGCTTACCTCAACACGGGGATGGAGGCCCTCCCCCTGAGAACAAGTTTTCCTCTTTTTCAGATGCAGCCAACAATCTGTGTGAGGATCCTACTTAAGGCACTTCTGCTGAACAGGATTGTACACGGAGGCTTTGGCCCTCCACCTTCCAACATCATGGAGTACCTTTTTGGCCCTCCCTGTGAACGCAAGGGAGGATCTTGGACTCAGGCTCCCACTAGTTTGACCCAGACTGCTGACTGCGTGACTAAGGTGGCTTACCTCCGGGCCGAGGTTGACCATAAACTCAGAGGAGTTCATCAGCCTAAATTGGTATGTGTTAACAAGCCAAAGATTATTCCCCCTAGTACAAGTAAAGCTCTCCAAAATTGTTCTGCAACTTGAACGTATACCCAAGCGATGCATGCCACTTGTTATGCGTCGGCCTCAATTTGTGTTAACAAGCAGGGAGAACAATTTTTTGAAGCCTCCCTAACTAAAACTCATGCAGCAGGAGGGACCACTATTCATTATACCCCCGTTCTTTTTGACCGGGGAGGAGAAGGCAAATACACCAAGCTACAGTCAGCTGGGTGCTAAGGCCCTGTTGGTAAACCCTCCTGCTGCCCCATTAAGGCACCTACAGGGGTCACTGATGGTGGAGGATTCCCTTATGCTGTCAAGCATCCTCAGATAATCAAACTTTTGAAACCCCAAATCCCTGAGCTCACATATCATCCCTTAATATAGCCAAAATGCCAGCTCCCAGGTTTAGATAACAATACATTAGATATTTTGGAAACTACCTTCTCCTTGCTTAATAATTCCAACCCCAACTTTGCTGGTGATTGCTGGCTCTCCATGACAACAGGGGCAATCATGCCTATGGCAGTTCCTATTAATTCTATCATAGACGATGATAATACATGCCAACCCAGATTTCACTTAAAAGTACAGTCTATAGGCACTTTTACAATATGTCTTTTAGGCGCGATGCAAAATAATACCTATGATATTGATGTTGGAGTTACTTCCTTTGGAAATGGCTCAACAGTACAAAACTATTCCTCATCCACCCCATCTCTTTGTCCCTCCAATGGCACAGTTTTTATGTGTGGAGGAAACTCGGCCTTCCCGAGGCTTCCATCGAATTGGACCGTTGGCTGTGTTCTTGCCTTATTACTCCCTGATATAACTATTGTCCCAGGAGACGAAACTCTATGCATTCCTAGTCTAGACACCTCAGTCAAAAGACACAGGCGGGCAATATAGGCCTTACCACTCGTTGCCAGTCTTGGAATAACAGCTACTGTGGCCACAGGTACAGCTGGCTTAGGCATGGCTATACACTGTTAGTGTCGCCTGTCTCAACAACTTATAAATGATGTAAAAACTCTATCAGGAACCATTAAAGATTTGCAGGACCTAGTAGACTCCCTGGCAGAAGTCTTCCTTCAAAACAGAGAAGGCTTAGATTTACTGACAGCTAACCAGGGAGGTATTTGCTTGGCCTTAGGGGAACGATGCTGCTTTAATGCCAATAAATCAGCCATAGTACGCACTAAAATTAAGCAGCTTCAAGAAGATCTAGAAAAGAGATGAAGGGAACTTTTTGAAAATCCCCTCTGGACTGGGTTTAATGGATTTCTACCCTACCTTCTTCCCCTATTAGGCCCTTTGTTGGGTTTACTTTTAATGGTGTCCATAGGACCCTGCATTATAAACAGGGTTGTACAATTTATTATAGAACAGATTAATATTTTGGCCTCTAAGCCCATACAGGTCCACTATTATCGCCTGGAGATGGAAGACCATGCTGCCAACATTTAAAAGGATGTTCTACCCTTCTCACAGGCTTATTTCTTAAGTTTACATCCCCACAGATCTCTCTTTCTTACATTAAACTATAAGTAACAGCTCTGACCAATCATCTTCTGCCATTGCCATAAGGGTTCGTCCTCCATGGGCCCCTCCACTTGGGGGAGGATGCACCCATGGAGTGAGGACGTTAGGCCATAATAACGGAGGGTGCAGGATGGACTGCAGGAGGATGTATCCACAGATCCCAAAACAGAAGACCTCTTAGTGACACGCTCTGGTGCATGGTGGTCAGCCTGCTTCCCCCTCAAAGCCGTCGCCTCCCAAAACATGCCAAGGCCACCACGAAATCTCCTAGTAAACATGCTCTCTCAAATCATGAGATATTCTAAGGCCTGCTAGAGAAACAGAGCCTCTATCACCCCCTAAAACATTGGCCAGTAAGTTATGGTCAAATATTTTATATAAGAAAGAGAGGTCAGGGGCTAGAAGGAAGTTCTCCTTCAAAGAGTAGCCTGACACTGAAAAGAAACAGCCCCCTGGGAGATATCCTGCCTGGGAGACATCCCGCAGCCATCTATCTCCCTGAGACATCCTGCGGCCATCTGTCTTCCTGCAACATCCTGAGGTTATCAAACTTTCTGAAGACATCCAGCAACTGCCGATAAGAGAGCTTTCCCATCCACAACATATAAATCCCCATGTGAGAACAATAAAAGTTTGCAGCATGATCAGAACTCCAGTCTTGCTGTAATCTCTCGTGTCTCTTGTCCCTTCATTCCTCCCCAACTAGGTTCCTTGCCCACATTGATGTGTGCGGCCGGCCGGGACAACTGACACTAACCCATACCCTACTACACTCTGACTACTAATCCTAATATGATGGAGAAAAATAACCCAAACAGAATAGAAATACAAGCAGTTCAGAGGAGGCATGGTGTATATTTGGACTTGCCTTTTGCATGATATAGGGTAGGTGTTATAAATCTAGTTAATTTTTAATTGAAATCGTTCTCCATGTGTTTTTAAAGTTAACAAATATGTGAATTCCTGTCTCCATTTCTCTGTAGCCTATTCAACACATGTATTTTTATCTGCACATATAGAATCCTACTTGGAATCACACGTACATTCTTGTGAGGAGGCTGACTTGGCAGATACAAATTGTGAGAAGAGATCACTCCCCATAAACGCTGTTGGAACTCAAAATTCAATCTATGGGTGAGCTTCCTAGTAGAACAACATTTTACATAAATCCATGTTCAGTAACATAAATATTTTTGCATCTATGGATGATATATATTTCATGATGAATTTTGTTTGGCATATATATTGCTACTTTTTATTGTCTGTGTGTGTGTTTTGTATATATATACACTCTTCAGATTTTTCAAAATATGAAATATATGTGTCTTATATACACTCCCTAAATTCATTTATGTTCATGTATGTGGATTTATAATCAACTTTTCACAAGATTATTCTCAGAAATATTCATCCACCTGAAATACATATTTGTTTTCTAGTACTGAAAACTAACTTAAGTGAATGGTGCGTACAATCCTAATATTTCTACAGTGACTGACACAGTTTAACATCAACGCAAGTAGAAATCTATCGGACATGATGTGTATTTTGAAGTTCATTTTGTTCAACACTGGTACATTGCAATTTCTTCAGTTTATTCACATCATAGGATATATATTTCATCCACAAGTTCACAAATTTATACGCATTTGATTCATTTTCAATCATTTCCTGCTTCAGAACACATGTATTACTCCTAGTTTCCTGAATGGTCTTTTCATGACACTTATTTCCAAACACATTCATTTTGGTTTTCATAATCATTTTGAAGCAAAACTCACACATTCTTCATGATATACCATAACCCTAATTTTACCATTATATGTGTAACTGATTGGAATGAATGATTGTATATCAATATAAGATTCCCTGTATATTTTCTGATATCAATTCAATCCATTATTTAAAGTTTGAACCACTTTTATTATTTATTCACAGTATGGTCTATTCATGCATTATTTCTATATTTATAGACACAGGGTACATCTATTTGTATCCCCAATACTAATTTATTCATCTTCAAAATGTAGCTCCCAGAAATGTTGTCAGAAATACTCATGTCACATGATCTACATATACATTTTATCACAGTAATATTCTGGACACATTATGAAAATGTCACACTTATGATTGTACCAAAGCCTAAGTGAAAGTGAGCATGCGTTACTAAAAACATCCATGTCCAGGTTGCCTAATGCTCTCTAATGTCAATACTATTGGTGAATACATATTTGTTTCTTCCTAAGATTATATATTCAACCTCAATCCTGTTGAAAATGTCTAATCCTACCACACAATTTATACTTTGCCTGATTTCCTAATGTCTCTATTGATTTCTGCTTCCCTACATATTATCCCAGTTCATTATTGTGACTGACTCTTCACATGTGCTTACATTTACATTCACTGTCTACCCGAAAGCCTATTGCTAAAGAACTTTTGGTCCCACTCTTATACTCACTCTTCTTTCTAAACCTACCGACTTTCGTCTTAATCGTACCGACTATCACTTTTTGACTGGATGTTCTCTTTGACATTCAATCATCCAAGGTACAAGGCAATTGTATATCGATTCATCTGAGACATCTGTGCAGAATATAATTCAAAGCTAAGTATCCCACTCAAAGGCCTAATGCCTTTCTGGGCTTCAAATCTTACCTGGATTTCTGTTTTCAAACTTATATTTCCCCTGTATATTCTTGAAAATATTGCAGGTTCCCAATACCATTAATCATCTTGCACAATGATTCCGAACCCAAATAGAACCTGTTATTAACCGTAACCATACACTCTTTTCTCAATCTCACTTTACAGAAGAGCAGGTACAGAGTTCGTCTTACAATACAGGAATGTAGGGGATCTTCCACCTGCTGAGAACCTAAAATGTCCATGCAGAAATGATCCCTGGATAAGATGTAGGCAGCTATTGAGGAACTAAGAGAGCAAAAGTCATCTTCCAATGCAAAAACCCTGGTCAGAATGAAGGGATGTGTCTGAATCAGCCTCTCTCTTCTTAATGTAGAGAAGATGGACCAAACCAGGCCTGTGTGGAGAGCTGTTCCTGGGTGCCTATGGTTTACATACCATTCTAACTTGTGAAAGTGTCACAGGAAGTAGGGGCAGCCTCCATCTCATGGGACACTTGGAAGCAACTGAAGCAATTGTTAGGACAAAGTGGTTGTCACGGCAGTGACCTCACTCAGTTCCTGAAAGAATTGACCTACTTAACTTCCTTGTTGATGGAACTCTCTGAACTTGGTATCCAGGAAGCCAGGCACCCAGAGCCAGTCCCAGTCCCCGTCCCAGTGGGCTCAATTGTTTGTATTTACCATGGACATAGTCAGTCTTTCTTGGTACCTACTGATGTGAGGATGGTCAAATGACAGAATAGCTATGAAGAGGGTCCTTTCCTGGGAAAGTAGGTAGTTGCTCACCACTGACTGCTGGCAACTTCACTGAGTTGAAAAAGGAGACAAGATCTGAGACCGTACAGGCCATTTCGGGGGAACGAAGTATGGCTCACCAGTCAGAGGACACTCCATATAGTCAGAGACCTACTTGGGGGAAGGAGGTGCCTTTTTGAGTGTGGGTGTGAGTATGTGGTTTTTGTCTCATGTTCTGAGAATAGGTAGGAAAGTCAGTTTGTTTGTTTTGGGGTAGACTGTTTCTTGTATGTCGTTTGGCAAGGCGAGTGTTTCTATGTCTGTGTATCTTACTGTGTCAGTGGTTGTAGACAATAGAAAAGAGAATGCATCAATGGATGTGTTGTGTCTAGTAGAAAGCTCCCAGCATTCATCCTGCCCAATGTATGAATAGAGAGTGGGCAGCCTTATTGATGTGCAACACCTATTATATTCCTAAGTTTCAGTTTTCTTCCTGAATTCTCTCAACTCTCCAGAATAGGCTCATGGTTTTGTGTCCAAGATATGTACCACCTCCAAGCTCTGTGAAATGGCCATGTACTGAATAGCTGAAGGAAATGTGATCATCTCAGAAAACTCAAATATCAGTGTGAATAGAAAAGTCTCAGTGGAGAAACCCTGCTTTGGGCCTTTTACTTACCTATTTTTCTGTTGCCCTGAATGTCAGAAAGGTCTTTGCCTCAGGTCACACTTTGTGAAGCCTGAAGAAAATAGTTTTCAAATGGAAATGAATGGGCATCACCTGTGGCTCTTTCATTAATTGCTTTGGAAATGGATGTGTCTGAATCAGTATCTTGGCCCTGTGTCAGGTTGTGGCTTAGATTCTCAAAACCAGATGGATCTAAAAAAAGATGCCATGTGTGCATCCAAAACCAAAATGGCAAAAAGATCAGTTATAGTGGATGAAGCTTCTTGCCTTTCTCTATTAGTTTCCTGACATCCATCAAGTGAGAATAGGAATCCTTTGGGTAAAATTAGTACTTCAAAGCCCTGCAGAGGTGCTTGGGTTTCCTCATGACTCCAAATCACATAAAGAATCTATACCTGACTGTCAGTAGGCCTCAAATTGGAGAATCAGAGCAGTATTAAGAGCAGGCCTATTTGATCACTCCTGGTTCACAGGAAAGGTGTCCCGGCCACAATGACTTTAGGCAAATGAGGGGCAAGAGAACGTATTTTGGACACTGTCTTTGGATGTGCCCCTCATGGAAACCTCCAGCCAGAGGTTATGATTAGTATCTATATGGAAGAATATGAGGGCTATGTGGAAGTGTTTTGGTTTTAATTGTGGTCATTAGTGTGGTGGTTGGAAAAGATGACTGGGTCCATCAGGGTTTAAACTCTGATGTGATTCCCCTTTGAGACTGCGTTGTGGAACTGACCTCAGAGAAGAATTGCCATGATTTGTGTTGGCATTTTTGGAGGCCACGCATGAGAGTCGCCCTTGGAAACTGAGATCTAGACCAAGGGCGGCTTTCCACAGAGCACAGGGAATCTCAGCCATGATACCATATGATTTTATTCTGAAAGCCTTGGAATCCATAGTTGAGAGTCAAAACACACATGGACCTCACATTGTAGACCTCTATGTGCCTGGCTTCATGTAACCTTTTGCCCACTCTTTGGGAAGCCTTGCCTGTGAAATTTCTCCAGAGCTTTCATTGAAATGATCTTCCTCAACCTTTAATGGTTCCTGAATGAACGGAAACCCACAGTGCCTCCAACTTCATCCTTGAAAAATGGCTACATAAATACCATGACATTCTTGAAATTCCCTTGACCAGGTGGCACTGGAGAACCTTCGATGTCTGTTGCTAATTCGAGTGTACAAGACAGTGCCTTGATTGACTGGGTTTCATGATAATGGTGTAGAACAGAGATGTCAGTACGTTGGAGCCTCCTGATTAGTGGTCATAGAACAGTGTTGTGCATGTGTGTGATAAAACATCTGTGGTGGGGCCATGTGGATCTGCCATTTACTTCCAAATGGGTTGCGACTGACATGGTGCAGCCAGCAGAACCTTGTATGTAAAGGCATCTTGTTATATGGAGAAATTTCAGGGCAATGTTCAGAATCAGGTTGCTATGGTCAAGGGGGCAACCTATGTGTGATAGAAGCCTATTTGGTGCATTCTCCTGCAGACCCTGACACACGACACATGACAGAACTCCCTCCAGCACTGTGTCCCAGTTGAACTTTTTGTTTTTCGAGAAGCAAATACCAAACTCCCAATGCAGCAGCAAGAAACACCACAAAAAGTGGAGGATGACCAAATAGCTTCACAGTCCACACGGAGAGACACTTAACCCTCAGTGGCCACAGATATCTATAAAGAGAGAATTCAGCACTGCTGCCTAATGTTCATTGGAATATAAGAAACCATGTCCTCCAGGTCACATATATGCAGACCCAGCTTTGATGGTCTCACTACAAAGGAAGATAAAGCTCCTGACAACAACATATATTTCAAGTGCCCAACCTCAGAGGAAGTTTCTCAAGAAGTCTTTAGGCCAACAGAGCTCCATGATTGTGGAGTTTTATCCTGTCCCTTACTTTTGGAAACTCCTCTTGCACCTCCAAAGTTGTGAACTCCTGAGCAATTTCCATTCCAGATATGTATTCACAAATTTTATAACTCTTCTCCTCTAATTGTGTCTTAATTGGGGCGAAGGTAATGTCAAGTAATTGTTCTGGATGAGAGTGGGTGGATTTTTGTGTAGCACATATTTGCATACACATTGGATTCATTTTCCAATTTTCCATTTGAAATACTGAAACACTGACACTACCCCATACCCTACTAAACTCTGTCTACTAATCCTAATATGATTGAGAAAAATAACCCAAACAGAATTGAAATACAAGCAGTACAGAAAAGGCACAGTGTATAGTTGGACTTGCCTTTTGCATTATATAGAGTAGGAGTTATAAATCTACTCATTTTTTTGTTGAAATAGTTCTCAATGTGTTTTTAAAGTTAACAAATATATGAATTCCTGTCTCCCTTTCGCTGCAGCGTATTCAGCACATGTATTTTTATAAGCACATGTATAATCCTACCTGGTACCACATGTACACTATTGTGTGGTACCTGAATAGGCAGATACAAATTGTGAGAAGAGATCACTCCTCCTAAACGCTGTTGGAACTGAACATTCACCCTATGGGTGAGCTTCCTAGCTGAACAACATTATATATAAATCCATGTTCTGTAAAATAAATATTTTTGATCTGTGGATAATATATATTTCATGGTGAATTTCAATTGGCATATAGTGCTAATTTTTAATATCTGTGTGTGTGTATATATATATATATATATATATATATATATATATATATATACTCTCCAGATTTTTCAAAATATGAAATATATGTGTCTTATTATACATTTCCTAAATTCATTCATATTCATGTATGTGGATTTATAATAATCTTTTCACAAGATTATTTTCAGAAATATTCATCCACCTGAAATACCTATTTGTTTCCAACACTGAAAACTAACTTAAGTGAATGGTGTATACAAATCCTAATATTTCTACAGTAACTGACTCAGTTTAACATCAATGCAAGTAGACTCCTATGGGACATGATGTGTATTTTGAAGTTCATTTTTTTCAACACTTGTACATTACTATTTCTTTAGTTCATGCACATCATTGGATATATATTTCATCCATAAGTTTGCAATTTTATTGGCATTTGTTTCACTTTCAATCACTTTCTACTTCAGAACACATATATTTCTCCATGTTTCTTGACTGGTCTTTTCATGAGAATTCTTTCCAAACACATTATTTTTGATTTTCATAATTACTTTTGAAGGAAATCTCACACACCCTAGATAATGAACCATAACCATAATATTACCATTAGATGTATAACTGGTTGGAATGAATGATTGTATATCAATAATGATTTCTTATATATTTTCAGATATCAATTCAATACATTATTTAACGTGGAACCTGTTATATTATTTAAACACAGTATTGTCTATTCATGCATTATCTCTATATCCATAGACACAGGGTACACGTCTTTATAACCCCAATACTAATTATTAGGTCTTGAAAATATTCCTCCCAGAAATGGTGGAAGAAATACTCATGTCACCTGACCTACATATACATTTTATCACAGTAATATTCTGGACACAAAAAGCAAAGTTCACACTAATGATTGTACCAATGGAATGGTCGAGGGAGCATTTTAGGAAGAGACCACCAAGAGACTGTCTCATGCAACAGCAAAGTGTGTATTGGGGGTCCAGCATGCTGCAGCTCAGAGCTCACTTGAATTTAGCAGAGAGCCCTGAGAATAGCTTAAGCAGAGCTTATGTACTTTCTTTGGAGAAGGCAGGGTGTGAAGTTTATTGATGGGTCAGGGTGAGTGGGTGGTTTGCTTGCAAATGTGTGAGGGAGTACATTCTGCAGTTTGGCAGTTGGGGACAACACATTCTGGGAACAAGATTAGCAAACAGTTCTCAAGATTTCAACAGTGTTTTGTTAAGAATACAGAAAAACAGGAAGTGACAAGTACCTATTTAATAAACCTTTCATTTCCCACTTCTTGTTCTGGTTACTTTTAATCAAAAAAGTGATCATTGGGGGGTGTCACATTTTATGTCTGCTAGTGAGTTATATTGTTGTCTGATTACCATAAGTTTAACTTGTCCAATTTGAGCTTGGAGAAAGGAAACTACACGGTTGAGCAAACAGGCCCCCACAGTTAGCAATAATATGAGGATTATTAATGGACTGGCCAAGGCACATAAAAGCGTAGTTAACCCAAGGGACTGTGTGAACCAAGACTCAAACCACGCTTTTTGGGCCTCTGTCTCTCGTTGAAGCTCTTCAAGGCGTTTTCTTAATTTACTCATAGATTCTTTTACAACTCCAGTATTGTCAGCATAAAAAAAAATTCTTCCCTCATTGCAGCACAAAGGCCCCCTCTCTCATGAAGAGGAGGTCCAACCGTCGCCTATTCTGTGAAACTACTTCGGAGAGAGAGGTTAAAGATTCCTGTAAAGCTGGGATTGAGGTTTTTAATATCTTTAAGCTTTGGTCTATTGCTGCTTCTCATTGAGTCATTTGTTGTGTCCCATGGACTAGGTCAGTGGTTCCTGTGCCCACACCTGCAGCAACTCTTATTCCAAATAGGATGGCTAAAGTGAGGGATACAGGTTCCCAGCGGAACCGGGTTTTATGCCCCCCCTATTTGAACTTTAAATGAACCTGTGTCATGATAGAGGACTCTGGGAAACATCTGCACCATTACATAACTAATCACATCTATTGACCATTTTATGAACACATAAACAATAATTAAGTATATAGAATTATACTGTTGAAGGAACAGACAAGGAAAGGCACCTAAGATAGCACCGAAGCTAGGGAAGCAGTCCTATTTGGTTGCAAAAGGATGTAGAGAGCATTGCTTCTGTTGTAATCAATTAATCCTCTGAACCCCAAGTTTAGGTTGTTTCAGAATTTTGTAGCCAACATGTAAGGGAATGGGCTCAGAATATCACAGTCTGCAGAAGTTCACAAAAAGCAGTTTTTGTTTCTGTTTTATTTCTTCTATTTTGGCAAGTTAACTTTTTAAGGACACCTGGGAGGGGGAGAGCTTTCGTCTTCTCTTTTTTTTTCTCCCTGCCAGCTGTTAAAATGGAGCCCAGTTGGTAACTTCTTTATCTTAGAAATGTAGCAATCTCTGTGAAGCTCCAGCTCAAGGCCAGAGGCCTTGTTCACATATTTTGTGAAAAACTAGTAAGGGGTGTCTAGCTTAGGAGTGCTGATTTTTCCAGCCAGTGGCAACTAGAACAGGGCAACAAGAAAAGAGGAAGTTTATCTACATTGAACTCTTTCATAGGGATTATTTTGCTGAAAGTCCTAAAGTCAGTCATGGTGAAGACTTCTGGAGAAGGTCACTTAAGAATTTTCTGTGGTCTTGGTACAGAGGGGGAAGAGTGGAAGGCAGGGGGTGAGAGCAGCTCCATGGATCTGAGAATCAGGAAGGAGAGATTAAAAGACTATTGGGAAAGGGGTTTGGGATTTTGCTAGCAAAAAAAACTTGAGCAGTAGAGCAAGTAGAGCAGAGGGGAAGATGGGAGTGAGTATCTCAAAAAGCCTGTGAGGGATTTTAAATTCTTAGTAACCTGTATTCAGTGTTGACAATGCAACTTTAAAGGTAATTTTTATTACATCTTGGATAGGGGTCTGAGGGCTCTTCTCAGCTGGTTTGAGCTTTGGGTTAGCAGGTAAGAGGACCTGTTGGGACCCATTGTGGGCACTGACAGAAGAATAGAGGAGTGTCTGGGTTTAGGGGTACCTAAGTAGCTGCTACCTCAGCAAGGGGGCAATGGTCTGAGAAAGGGTAGAGGTTTGGGTTTTTGATCTAGTAATTGGAGGGGAGAAATCAAATTCCTGAGGTGAAAGTGACAGCAGAGAGTCTGGAGCAGAAATCTGAGGGTGAGGATCTATTAGAGAAGCATAGTTCAGGATGTGAGCAAAGGAGGAAAAAGGCCTGCACATAGGGGAATTTCCTTCAACCCTTTTGAGCACTTGCCGAAGTTAAAAAGTCCATGCAGAATTTGAGGATCTAGAGACCCCTCTGGGGGACATGGATTTTGGTTGTCTAATTGGTAATATGGCCAATGCTGTGTACTGAATTTGATGAGGAGTTTGGGTTCCAGCAGGCAGCCCCTGTATGCTCAGATCGCCATGACTTACAGAAGAAGTCGGCTTTTCCCCACACAGCCATGGCTGTTTGTGGATTTGATAGTCCGCCGGGAAAACATAGTAATCTAGGCTAGCCAAACTGCATCTGGCTCACGTGTCCCTACATCCATAATGTTGGTTTCCATTACCTATGGTACGAAAGTGATTTAATGGAATTTTAGTGGAATTCTGTTCATCAGGGCTATCCCAATATGAAAGACCTATAGGTAGCTGACAAATGTCTGGGTGGAGGGATGGCCACCAGGTCCCTCAGTGGGCTGTATTCGAGGTAGACCATACTTGTTGTCTAGTAGGATTTTTGATCAGCCATCGCTGCTGAACGGGCTG
Source organism: Callospermophilus lateralis (assembly GCF_048772815.1). NCBI lineage: Eukaryota > Metazoa > Chordata > Mammalia > Rodentia > Sciuridae > Callospermophilus > Callospermophilus lateralis. Next base: position 457,821 of record NW_027512203.1, read on the forward strand.
ATGATGCTTAGGAATACTGGTGGCCAAGGGGAGAGTCTATAGCCTTATCCACATGGCGAACACACAGTTTGAAAGGGTTACCAGTCTTTTCCAGCTTCCAGCCAGAGTGGGGACATGGCGCAGGCTTGAGATGAGAGGCATTGATCCAGGAAGTGATTCCGTCTACCTTTACCACTGTAGGTGTTATAAGTAGCACCTGGTATGGTCCTTTACACCGGGGTTTCAGGAATGACACCTGATGTCGTCTTTAGTAGATGAGGTCTCTTACTTGATATTGATGTGGAGTCCCATCATACCCTGGTTGGTAGGAAGGGGCCAGATGTTTCAACAAGTACCGCTGAGTTCTTTCAAGAGCTTTAAGTCTGTCAGGCAAGGGGGTGTGGAAGGGATCGTTAGGTCTTAGAGTTGGGGTTAGGTCCCTTACTGGAGCAGGGGCACCATAGAGAATTTCATAGGGGGTGAGGTTAGACAAAGAAACAGAGGGAGTATTTCTTGCATGAAACAGTGCAGAAGGCAGGAGCATAGTCCAATCTTTTATGCCAGTTTCTAAGCTTAATTTCGTTAAGGTCACTTTAATGGTTCTTTTTATTTTTTTACCTGTCCTGAGCTCTGGGGTCTATAAGAACAATGTAACTTCCAATAAACCCCTAGAATTCTGGATAACCCCTGTCTTACCTGGGCCATGAACGCCGGCCCATTATCAGACCCATATTACCTTAGGCAGGCAGAATCTTGGAAAAATATCTTTCAGGATCTTTTTGACCACCATTTGGGCCGTTTTTTTTTCTTTTCTTTTCTTTTCTTTCTTTTTTCTTTTCTTTTCTTTTCTTTTTTTTTTTCTTTTTTTTTTTTTTTTTGTTGGGGATGCTTCAATCCATCCTGAAAATGTATCTACAAAGACTAGGAGATATTTAAGTCCATACATTGCTGGCTTAATTTCAGTAAAGTCAACTTCCCAATTCCCAGAATTGTCCTGGTCTGGTTCCTCATAGGTGCTTTCCTGCAAGAAGCTTGGAAGTGTAAGCATTAACCAATTGACAGACCCGACAGGCTTTTGTTACCCATTCAGTTCTTCCCTTTCTCTTTGAATTGGTTAGTGGAAAACTCTGTTCTTGATCCTTCAGGAATGCCTGCAATTTCTTTGAACCAAGGTGAGTGAGTTGATATACATTTTAACTTAGTGTAGGGCTTTCTGAAATTGCAGGCTAAGCTCAGTGAAGTTGAGGGTTCAGTGTCAGAGTCTTTAGGTGTTATCAAAAGCTTCCTGGTTCTCAGGGGTTCATTGGAAATGGGCATCTCCCTTTAGCACCGGGTATAAAGGAGCAGCTAATGATGCAAACCCAGGTATCCATAACCTGCAAAAGCCAGCAGTCCCAAGAAACTCTCTGAGTTGTCTGCTGTTAGATCTGTGTGGTATCTGCACAACAGTTTGTTTTCTTTGCTCAGTGAGCCATCCTTTACCGCCCCTAAGTGAATAGCCCAGGAAGATTACTTCATGGTGGCAAATTTGGGCCTTTTTGGCAGAAGCTCTACACGCCAGTTTAGCAAGCTCAGATAATAGTGCTTGGGTCCCAGATTCACAGTTTTCCTTAGTGTTGGCTGCCAGTAGCAGGCCATCCACATGTTGAAGCAGGGTGTATAATTCTGAAGTTGTTGAGATCTCTGTGGAGAGCTTCATCAAAGAGAGTGGGGGAGTTTTTGAACCCCTGTTCGAGTCTAGTCCAAGTTAGTTGACCAGACGTTCCGGTTTCTGGGTCTACCCACTCGAAAACAAACAGCAACTGACTATCTTTATGCAGAGGCAAGCAAAATAAAGCATCTTTTAAGTAAAGAACAGTATACCATTTCTGCTCAGGGTTCAGAGTGCTAGGCAGATTGCACAGATTATGTACCATGCGGTGAATGTCCTGCACTCTGTTGTTGATCTCTCGTAGGTCTTTAACAGGGTGATAGTCCCCGGTTCCTGGCATTTTTTAATGGTAGCAGGGGAGTGTTGCAGGCTGATTAACAGGGCCTTAGGACCCCTAAGATCAGATATTTCTGAATATGGGGCCTTATCCCATCTTTAGATTTTTGCCCAGAGTATATTTTTTGACATTGATTGGAGAGGCTGAGGTTTTTAACTCCACTGTTATTGGAGGTTTTTTAATGGGCAGGCCTAAGCCATCAGTTTTTGTCCAGGCATCTGTGTAATATGTTATCCAATTCTGGGGTAACGTGCTTGTTTGATCAGTCTTGTGTGGTGTGAAGAGTTGATATTCATCTTCTACTGACAGTTAAAGCTGTGACTATAGGAGTTTTTACTGAAGGATTTATAATTTTCACTTTGGGGCCTTCAGGGATAAAAGTTATTCTGGCCCGGAGCTTGGTGAGCAGATCTCACCCATTAATAGGGCCGGGCATCTTGGGATTACTAGGAAGGAGTGATGGATTTTTCCTTTCCCCAGGTCCATGATCCTCTTAGTTGTCTATGCCCGATATTTACTGCCATTAGCCCCTTGAAATAGAGACCTTTTATTTGATGGAGGGCCCAATGGGGCTTTAAGGGCTGAGTATACTGCCCCTGTATCCACTTCAAAGTGTACTGGGGTACCCTCCACTTCAAAAGTTACCCTGAGCTCGGGAAGAGGATCTGAGCCCCGACTTTCTTAGTCATCCTCCAGAGTCAGAATGTCTGGCTGGTGTGGCTGTCTCATTCTCGGGCTCTTTTTGGCCCAGTGTCCTTTTTCTTTTGAGTAGGCATATTGATCTGAGGCCAGGGGTTTCTTTTGGCGTGTGCCCAGGTATCCCTTCCTGTATCCCTGTTTCTTAATTTCTGTCCTATTTTTTGTTGTGACCAGGACCTTAGTCAATGCATTAGTCTATCTTTTGCTTCTCGCATCCTCTCTTTGCTCCCTTTCTTTCTTCCTCCTTTGTTCCTTCTCTTCCTCAGTTTATCTCTTATAGTTTACTTTTTTAGGCTTCTCTGACTAAATCTCTCAAAGCCATATCTTGTAATCCATCTACGCATTGTAACTCTCTTTTAATATCCAGGGCAGCTTGCCCAATGAAGGCCATCATGACAGATGGCTTTTGATCCTCTGCCTGAGGATCGAAAGGAGTATATCTCCTATATGCCTCCATAAATCTCTCTAGAAACATAGAGGGAGATTTATCAGGCCCTTGAATAATCTCTCTAACCTTGGCCCAATTAGTTGGTCACCTTAGCGGCTGCTTGGAGACCCGCTATTAGAGCCCGGCAATAAGTGGACGGATGCTACCTACCTTCAAACGTGTTGGTGTCCCAGTTCGGTTGGTTCAATGGGAAGCCGGCTTTGATGATGTGGGAAGAGGTGTAGGTCACCCATCTTGTCCGAGGAAATTTTTTTTTAGCTTCCAGAAGGTTTTTCTCTTGTTCCTCTGTCATGAAGAGAGTCTGTAGGAGTTGTTGGCAGTCATCCCAAGTAGGCAGGTGTGACAACGCCGGCAAGTTCTTTGAGTTCTTTTACCGGGGCCAGCTTTGTCCAGGGAAGGAGTGGCTTTGTGTGCTGCCGGGTAGTAATCTGGAGGGCGCTGGGCTGGCCTAGCTTCCTCCAATGGTGGAGAGGCTGAGTCAGCAGCAAGGGAATCACTTAGAGGGTGTTGGGTGTTGGGGGAAGAGGGTAGGGGATAAGGAGGGTGCGGAGAGTCTAGTTGAGTCTTGAGACTTAGGAAGAACAAAGGGTGGAGGAGGAGGAGCAGAGGGTTTGAGAGATAGAATCATGGGGGAAGGTGGAGGAGCGGGGGCAGGGAAAAGGAAAGGCTTCACAAATGGAGGAGGAGATTTGCAGAGGTCCTGCAAAGTTAAGATATATGGCTTTTGATCTGGATGGCTATGTGGCCCCAGTTGAAAGACAATATTTCTGACTTTTTGAATTAGTGGGGAGTAGAAAGTTTCTTTAGGGGCCATCCGACTCCAAAGGTGGGTCATTTTGAGGCACGGAGAGTCTGCCAGTTCCGGCGTGTTGCTGAAATAGAAAGATTCTGAGCCCTTAAGTGGACTTTGGTCCACTGAACAAGAGTCAGGGACAGAGGCATTGAAGTGCTCTGTCCCATAATGAAAGATATACAAACAGTGAAAGCAATGACACACAACACAGACAAGACAAGACAATAAAGACAGGCAATGGATGTCCAATACTGAGACCAGGACTGATTAGCCAGCAAAACCTGATGTGCTGGCAAAACCGAATCCGAAACAAAAAAATCACTGAGTCGAGGATACTATTGTTCCTCTATTTTCCGAATCCTCTGGGGGCATCCCCCAGGAACGTGACCTGTGGCTCGGTGACACGTCTGTCAGCCAGCATCTGAGAGAGCTCACGCTCATCACCGATAGCCATTTTGCAAAGCCCTAACCTGAAACCTGAAACACGAAAGTGGTACCTTACTTATCCTGATAGGAGCTCGTTGGGAGTCTTTCGTACACCACTGATGGATCTTGCTGGGGGTTTCAGATGTGAAGTTCTGGCAAGCATTGGAGGAAGAGACCACCAAGAGACTGTCTCATGCAATAGTATAGGGTTAATAGGGAGTACAGCATGCTGGGGCTCAGACCTCACTTGGATAGAGCAGAGAGCCCTGAAAGAGCTTAAGCAGAGCTTATATTCTTTTCTTGGAGAGGACAGGGAGGGAAGTTTATTGATGGGTCCGGGCGACTGGTCGGTTTGTGAGCAAATGGGTGAGAGAGTACATTCTGCAGTTTGGCAGTTGGGGACAACACATTCTGGGAACAGGATTGGCAAACAGTTCTCAAGATTTCAACAGTGTTTTGTTAAGCATACAGAAAAATAGGAAGTGACAAGTACATATTTTATTCACCTTTCACCAAAGCCTAAAAGGAAAGTGAGCATGGATTACTAAAAACATCCATGTCCAGGTTGCCTAATGCTCTCAAATATCAATCGTATTGGTGACTACATATTTGTTTCTTCCTAAGATTTTCTATTCAACCTCAACCCTGTTCAAAATATCTAATTCTATCACTCACTTTATACTTTGGCTGAATTCCTAATGTCTCTATTGATTTCTGCTTTCCTACATATTTATCCCAGTTCATCATTGTGATTGACTCTTCACATGGGCTGACATATACATTCACTCTCTACCCGAAACCCTATTGCTAAAAAACTTTTGGTATCAATCCTATACTAACTCTTCCTTCTAAACCTACCAATTATCTTCCTAATCCTACTGACTATCGCTTTTGGACTGGATGTTCTCTTCGACATTCAATCATCCAAGATACAGGGTCCTATGACGCTGTATGTTGAATTATCTGAGACACCTGTGCAGAACGTAATTCAAAGCTAAGTATCCCAATCAAGGGCCAAATGCACTTCTGGGCTTCAAATTTTACCTAGATTACTGTTTTCATACTTATATTTCACCTCTATATTCTTATTAACAAGGCAGGTTCCCAATACCATTATTCATCCTGCAGAATGATTACTAACATAAATCAAACATGTTATTTACCCTAACCATACACTGTTCACTCAATATAACTTTACAGAAGAGCACGGACAGAGTTGGTCTTACAATACAGGAATGTAGGGAATCTTCCACCTGCTGGGAACCTCAAAAGTCCATGCAGAAATTATCCCTGGAGAAGATGTAGGCAGCTATGAAGGACCTAAGAGAGCAAAAGTCATCTTCCATGGCAAACAACCTGGGCAGGATGAAGGGTTGTGTCTGAATCAGCCTCTCTGATCTTAATGTAGAGAGGATGGAACAAACCAGGCCTGTGTGGAGAGCTATTGCCAGGTGAGTAGGGTGGATACACTATTTGAACTTGTGAAAGTGTCACAGGAAGTAGGGGTAGCCTCCATCTCATGGGACCTATGGAAGCAACTGTTAGGACAAAGTGGTTGCCAAGGCAGTGACCTCATTCAGTTCCTGGAGGAAGTGACCTACCTCACTTCCTTGGGAAAAAAACTCTCTGAACTTGGGGTCCAGTAAGCCAGGCACTCAGAGCCACTCTCAGTCCCAGTTGCAGTAGGCACACTTGTTTGGATTTACCAAGGACAGTGTCAGTCTTTCTTGGTACCTACTGATGTGAGGATGGCCAAATGCCAGCAGAGCTCTGAAGAGGGCCCTTTCCTCAGAAAGCAGGTAGTGGCTCACCACTGGCACCTGACAACGTCACAGAGTTGACCAAGGAGACAAGATCTGAGACAGGACAGGCCATTTCCGGAAAACATACTAAGACCCACCAGTCAGAGGATACTCCGGATAGTCACAGACCTACTTGGGGGAAGGACATGACTTTGTGGGTGTGGGTGGGAGTTTATGGTTTTGTCTCATGTTCTGAGAATAGGGAGGAAAGGCGGTTTGTTTGGTTTGGAGGGGACTGTTTCTAGTAAGTCGTTTGACAAGATGAGTGTTTCTATGTCTGTATGTCCCACTGTGTTCGTGGTTGTAGACATTAGAGAAGAGAATGCATCAATGGATGTGTCCTGTCTAGTAGAAAGCTTCACAGCATTCATCCTGCCCAATTAATGAATGGACTTTGGCTTGCCTTATGGATGGGTAACACCTACTATCTTCCTAAGTTCCTGTTTTCTTCCTGAATTTGGGCCACTCTCCAGAATAGGCTCATGGTTTTGTGTCCAATATATGTACCATCTCCAAGCTCTGTGATATGGCCATGTACTGGATAGCTTAAGGGATTGGGGGAATATCAGAAAACTCAGATATCAGTGTGACCAAAAAAGTCTAAGTGGAGAAACCCTGCTTTGGGCCATTTGCTTACCTATTGTTCTGTTGCCCTGAATGTCAGGAAGGTCTTTGCCTCAGGCCACCCCTTTGGGACGCCTGAAGAAAACAGTTTTCAAATGGAAATTAATGGGCATCACCTGTACCTCTTTGCTTAATTGCTTTGGAAAGGGATGTTTGTGAATCAGCCTCTTGGCCATGTGTGAGGCTGTGGCTTATATTCTCAGCACCTGATGGATCTAAAGAAAGATTCCATGTGTGCGTCCAAAACCAAAATGGCCCAAAAAGCAGTCTTTGTGGATGAAGTCTCTCGCCTTTCTCTATAAGGTTCCTGACATCCATCTAGTGAGAATAGGGATTCTTTGTGTCAAATGAGTTCTTCAAAACTCTGCAGTGGCAAGTCTTTAGGTGCTTGGGTTTTTTCATGACACCAATTCAGATAAAAAATCTAAACCCGACAGTCAGTAGGCCTCAAATTGGAGAAGCAGAGCAGTATTTACGTCAGGCCTATGGTCACTCCTGGTTCTCAGGAAGGGTGTCCAGGCAACCCTGACTTTAGGCAAATGAGGGGCTAGGAAGGTTATTTTGTACACTGTCTTGGGATGAGTCCCTCATGGAAAACTCCAGCCACAGGTTATGATGAGTGTCTATATGGAAAAAGATGAGGGCTTTGTGGGAGTGTTTTGGTTTTAATTGTGGGGATTTGTGTGGCGGTTGGAAGTGATGACTGGTTCTACCTGGGTTTGAACTCTGGTGTCATTCCTTTAGAGTCTGAGTTCTGGAACTGATCTCAGAGAAATATTGCCATGAATTGTGTTCGGATTTTAGGAGGCCACGCATGGGATTCGCCCTTGGAAACTGAGATCAAGGACCAGGTTTGTTTTCCACAGAGCCTGAGAATCTCAGCCAGGATATCACAAGATTTTTTTCTGAAAGATTAGGCATCCATAGTTGAGAGTCAAAACACCCATGGACGTCACATTGTAGACCTTAATGGGCCTGGATGCATATGAGCCTTTGGCCACTCTATGGGAAGACTTGCCTGTGAGAGTACTCCACAGCTTTCATTGAAATGACCTTCTTCACCATTTTATGGTTCCTGAATTAACTGAAACCCACAGTGCCTCCAACTTTATCCATGAAAAATTGCTAGTTAAATACCATGAAATTTTTGAAATTCCCTTAACCAGGTGGTACTGGAGAGCCTTTGGATGTCTTGTTGCTGATCATGAGTGTACCATAGAATGCCTAGATTGTCTGGGTTTCATGAAAATGGTTTAGAACAAAGATGCCAGTAAGTTGGAGCCTGCAGAGTAGTGGGCCTATTGCAGTGGTGGGCAGGTGTGTGATAATACATCTCTGGTGTGGCCATGAGGATTTGCCATTGCCTTCCAAATGGCTTGTGAGTGACATGGTGCAGCCAGCAGGCCCTTCTATGTAAAGGCATCTTTTTATATGGAGAGGTTTCAGGGCAAATTTCAGAGTCAGATTGCTATGGACAAGGGGGCAAGCTCTGTGGGATAGAAGCCTGGTTGGTGCATTCTCCTGCAGACTCTGACCCACCACAAGTGACAGAACTCCCTCCAGCACTGGGTCCCAGTTGAACTCATTGTATTTCATGAAGCAAATACCAAAATCGCAGTGCAGCAGCAAGAAACACCACTAAAAGTTTAGGATGACAAAATGTCTTCACAGTCCACACGGGGAGACACTTAGGACCCAGTGGCCACAGTTTACCTACAACGAGAAAATTCAGCACTGCTGCCTCATGTTCATTAGAATATAAGAAACCATGGCCTCCAGGTCACACAGATGCATACCCAGCTTTGATGGTCCCACTAGAAAGGAAGCTAAATGTCCTTACAACAACATATATTTCAAGAGCCCAACCTCAGAGGAAGTGTCTCAAGAAGTCTTTAGGCCGGCAGAGCTCCATGTTTTGTGAGTGTTTTCCTGTTAGATCTGGACACAAGAGAAGACCACTGACACCAATAAAAATTAAATTAAATTAAGCTTATTATTTCCACTGGCCATCCTGCCTCTCCCTCCCAAAATGGCGGGAACAAGACAGCAACCCCAGCTTTCCTACAGCCCAGCTTCATGGACCAGAAATTTACACAAAATGGGCATTACATTTAACAGAACTCTGACAAGCATCACACTAATGGTAGTTTATATATATATATATATATATATATATATATATATATATATATATATATATATATATATATATTTTTTTTTTTTTTTTTTTTGCTGTCCCTACATCAGAATTTATGAGGACCATTAGAGCCTCAGAGAGGGTTGTTGTCTGGCCAGGGAGGGCAAATATTTATGATATGTCACTAAAGTTTCAGAGAGGGCTGCTATCAGGTCGGAGAGCCAGACATGGCTCAGTTCAAACACTGGCAGGCATTCCAAGCAGGTTCAGAATTTTCAGTAATTTCTGGTAAAGCCAAAATTATCTTTTCATGGCTTTTTGGCAAGATGGCTTCCAATTTTAATAAAAGATCAGGTTGGGTCTATCATTCCCCCCTTTTCTCTGTGTCCCTTTCAAATCTTGAATAGATTAGGGGTAGAGCACTGAGGAAATTTTAATCCCTCAGGTAAAAGTCTCCAAATTTTTAGAACTCACCCAAAACCAGTCTCCCTGATTTTACCTGACTTAATTAATTACTTATATTGATTGTCTATTTATATTTGGCTCCATTGTTGTAATAAGAGAGGCATCACCCATTTTGGCTTCTTCTGAGCTGAGAGAGGATGACGTGAGTAGGCATGGTGTGAGAGACATGAGTTGCCTTTTAGAAGTAGTTGAGGGACATGAGTTGCCTTTTAGAAGTCAGTTCGGTTTGAAGTCTGGTTGGGGAAGAACAGGTTGTAAAGTCATCTGGGGATTGGTTATTACATGAGATAAACAAAAACCATGAGTACTGAATAAATGTTGCAGCAGCTGGAACATGTCACTGTATAGAAGTTCCCTCTCCAGTCTTTAATATCCCCAGTTATAAAGACTGTCAATTTAATATTTAACTTTTAGTATTAGAGTTGTCCCTCCCCATAAGATATAGTTTAATAATTTAGTGTCATCTGATCTTGCAAAATCCTTTTACCAGTATGACCTCTGTGTCTAATAGAGAAACCTTTAATTTTGATACTCAGGACTGGATAATCGTACTAGCAAACACCAAGCTTACCTGTGTAGGTTAGGAATATATTTAGGCCTTAAACTGAAAATTTCTGACTCTGGCAGCTCTTCTTGATAGTCTCTTTTAATAAGTATCAGGCATTCCTGTCAGAGAATCCTTTTTTGTAGCCTCCAGTCTTACTTATTTTGGGAGGCTAACATAAAGTGTGTACCTTAAAATATTATTATTATTATTATTATTATTATTATTATTATTATTATTATTCAAAATGTCCAGGAATGGCTGTATTTTGGTTTTCACTGTCTTTGCTAAGTGTTTAAGATGAAGCATTCAAACTGACTTTTGTTTCTATCTATTGTTAACAGTCAGGTGAGCTTTTATGGGAGTCATAAACTGGGTAAACTTGAGAGCACTTTCTCAGTTCTGCTAGAGCCATTTGCGATAGGTGGGTCCAGGTCTTATTTGACCATGTGGCTTCCCTCGGAAGCATCAGGGATTTCTTTCTTCTCTGATGACTCTTCTCTTCATAGCAAATGCACTGATTGGCTTTCTGTTCTCCAGTGGTCTCATTAATCTCCCTGATGGGGAGTTTTTATAGCCCAGAGTTGCAAAACTCTTTAGAGAAGTCCCCTGTTCCCTGGATTCAGACTGACTCAGAGGGCAAGAGCCAAATATTGGTTTCCTTGGCGCTTTTCAATTAATATTAATTTAAAATCCTAATCTTAAACATCTATCAAATAAATTTTAACAGCCTGATATTAAGAGCACCAGGCTTTAATGTCTATAACTTTATAATTATTTATCTTTTTATTAATTGGGATCTGTATTATTCTGTCTGTCTTGTAGGTGATAACTTACTCTCTGAAATCAACCCATGTTTTGTTCTTAAAGCAACACTTCTTTAAAACACTAACAGGGAATCTTTAGATCACATATAAGAAAATTACAAAATAAAATTTTTTAACAACAGTAAAAATACTTAGTTCGTTTAATAGCTACCCTGAATTTTTTGGCTGAGTCATACATTATATCCCCTGTTTGAGATCCTAGGAATCTTGACATTAAAAAAGAACTTTTAACATAACTTTAAAGAAATAAAATCTGACCTACTGCTTTTGTATTCATTCTCACATGAAATAAGATGGGACACACAGCCTTATCTCAGGTAAGGCAGGGCTCTTTATAAATCTTAAGTGTTTTAGTTCTAAAGCTGATCTTTATTTTTTAAATATTATTTTAAAAAGTTTACATAAATTGTTTGAGGTCACATGAACATTAGCTAACACCATATAAAATCACTTTAAAATATGAATTAAACAAATGCTGAAAGTTTTTAACCTTTACATAGATGAGGCTCTCATTAACATAAAGTACATTTAAATTGTTCCCCAATGTAAAAAGTAAGATTAAACTTTACATATCTTATTGATAACAGGTGAATAAATCCCCATAAAACTTCAGAACACCAGCTTGATATAATGCTCTTTTAAAATTTTTACCTTACAGACTTGCATACCTGTAAGATATGAGCACATTAGTAGCATCACAATTACATTGATGTTTCTACATTAACCAAGTTTAGCTTTTAAAGAAATGGCAGTACAGTGCTCTAAAATAACAGTTCTAATTTAATCAGTTGTTTAATTTCTATGGTTGCTTGCACAAGAAAAAATAAAACTTAATAAACACAATGTTATGGGTAAACTTATGTTTTAAGAAATTTTTGTCTCTTTAACACATGATTGATTTTTACAATCTTTTATAGAATTTAGTCAAACTTATACAGACGTTAGTAAGTCAATCAGATATCTAACAAAAGTACTCGTGAATGAGTAATCCCATATCAAATTTACTTTACTTATTTATCAAAATATTAGACACATGTATTGAAGAGTGTAAACCATTTTTATGTTGAAGGAAAAGTCCTAGAACCAAGGCATATTAGACATTTTGTAGATATTAATATTTTATCAGATTTTTGAATACCTAGAAAAACTTGAAAGCTTAAATTTAAAGACATTTATTTTTATCTGTTTATCAAATTTAATTGAATTATTTAAATCACGTGAATTGAAGATCTTTAGATCCACTTTTTAAAATTTGTTTTTATGAGTGCTTTTTTTTAATGAGTGCTCCTTATATATATTAATTTGTATATCATATATAAAATATACGGACATATGTATATATAGTCATACAACACATAACAAAATTGAGCACACATAATAATAGTAAAGGCCTTGTAGCTTTTCGCAGGTGAAATCTCCATTGCAATGTTTCAAAAAGTCCACAGTTGGTCAAAGATAGTACTGATCAGAAAAACATTAACCTAGGTCTGTATGATCAAAATCATGAGCTCAAAAAAAAATAAAGTATCTAAGGAAAAAAATAAGAGTCCTAGAAAAAATGACTGGCCAGTAATTAGTAAATACCATACAATTTACCTTTTTTTCTCTTAGGCCTCAGATCAGTCTCCTACTAAGCTTGCAGGCTTCTTTCATTTGCCTTTCAAAATAAGTCATGGCTGAGGTCTGGAAGGAGCATGAAAAAACTGCTTTTCTGAGCAGACACCTCAGTCCTAAGGCATTTTAACCATAATTTTCAGGTTCGGATGTTGAAAATTATGGTACAAGTTTAAGATACAATTTACAAAATTTTATATCTTTACATCTTGTTTTGTCAACAGATATCATACTATGATTTACAATCCTTGTCCAGATTAATGCTCTCGAACACACAGTGATATTTTCACAGGCTACCCAATTCAAAATTGGTGAAAAATAAAGACTGAATGATTGGGAAGTTACTTGCCAATTTGGAAGTAGAGTTCTTTAGTTTTCCATCCTAAGTATTTAAGTTCTCTGGCATGAATTATCTGAAATCATAAACTAAACCATTACCTAAACCCGACTTTTAACTGCAAGATTTTGCAATGCTTCAAAAACCCATTCAAATACCAGATTGTTACAAGAAAACATCATCATTTAGACACACATTCAGCTAAGATCATTCCCAAGAAACAATTTATAATATCAACACATTATTGCACATGTCTTAAAGGGCCAGAAACAAAGACACAAGACAGACAGAAAGAAGGTCCAGACTATGGCTGTCAGACAGAATCCTTTAAACCTGAGCAGATAAGAAAAAAAATCTCCTACACCAGTGGCACCATAGATGTCCACAAGGGGGGGGCAGATGTTTTAACAGAGGGGCAACCTGAAATGTACAATTAAGGGTCTCCATGGTGACTTTAATGCATTTAGTGTCCCCTTTTTCTTTTTCTCTTTTTTAACAAGACAGTGGTGGCATAATCCTTACAGTGCAGGGAAGGAAGGAGGGAATTCCCTGAAGCAACAGGGCTTCAGCAGCTGCTGGGAGTCCCTCAGTCCCTCCTTTTACTTACAGGATTATCTCCTCTGGTTCGGTTCCACCCCAAGCATGTTCCATCTAGTAACATTTCAGTAGTCAGCTCTAAAAATGTTCCGGGACAGGGGGTGGGGGAGGGATTTATAAAAATTTGTAACTTAAAGTTCGGCTCCTGACCTTGAAGCCAATTAATGCCAATTTAATAATGAGGACAAGGTTTTTAGAAAAAGAAAAAGGGAGATTTATTGCTTTGGTAACAAAGAAGAAACACAGGGAACCCTGCCCAGAGGTTGTGACTCTCTTGATCTGGAGGGACAAGGGGTTTTAATGGAGTTTCACTTGTTAACCTGGGAGATACTCAGTTCTTAGGTCCCCAGCAGGCATTGCCCTCTGCAGTGGTTATACTCCAGGCAGCCAGCTAGAAGCTTCTCTCATCCTGCTTAACAAAGGGGGGTAAAGTTCATCGCAGTTCCTTAAAACAGAGTCCGAAAGAATATCAGGCTTACTTTCTTTGTTACCCATTTTCACGTCCAATATACTTATGTTTTTACCACAGAAATCACAGAACAAAACACACAAAACAAACAAGAAAAACATATAGAACACAGAACAAAACACAAAACACAGAAACCCGAACTTGAAACAAAAAACATAGGAGCAATGCAACGTCTTGCTAAAGCTCCGAAGTAGGACCACGTTCATGCAAGTCATCACATCTCTACCATTCCAGATGAATTTCCTACAGAACAGAACAGAGGACAGAACGGTTCTCATTACTGTACCGAAAACGAGTATATGTGAGCCTCCCCAGGACACCTCTATGTCATCAGAACAGATGATATTATAACATCTGATATCCTTTATAACGGATATCAGATGTTATAAAGGTGCCACTTAATTTTTGAGGCCTCCTCCACCAGGTGATTGCTAATAGTTTTAGTGCGGTGGTTCACCGCAGTGCTCCTGGGACCTAACGCTCACTCCATGACCTTGGAACAGCTCAAGATGTGCACCCACTAGAGTGGCTCTCCAGCCCGGAGCCCTGAAGGGAAGGCCAGATTCAGATTTTCCAGCAGTCTGGTCTTGTGATCTGGTCGGCAGGGTCATCTTGCTGGGGAACTCAAAAAAATTAGATGAGGACACAAAAAAGGAACACTGACTCCAACTAAAATCAAATTGAGGCAAGCTTATTATGTCAACCGGCTGGGCTGCCTCTCCATCCCAAAATGGCAGGAACAAGACAGCAACCCCGCCTTTCCTACAGCACAGCTATATAGCCCAGAAAGTTACACAAAATGGGGGTTACAGATAACAGAACTTTGACAAGCATCACAAAAATGGTAGTTCATTTATTTATTTATTTATTTTTTGGTGGCCCCAATATCAGAAATTATGAGGACAAATAGAGCCTCAGAGAGGGTTGTTGTCTGTCCAGGGAAGGCCAAAATTTATGATGTGTCACTAAAGTTTCAGCGAGGGCTGCTATCTGGTCAGAGAGTCAAGCATGGGTGAATTCAAGGCACGGGCAGGCATTCCAAGCAGGTTCAGAATTTGCAGTTATTTATAGTAAAGCCAAAATTAACTTTTTATGGCTTTGTGGCAAGATGGCTCCCAATTTTAATAAAAGATCAGGTTGGGTCTATCAACCCGTGTCCCTTACATTTGGAAACTACTCTACCACCTCCAAGATTGTGAACTCCTGAGCATTTTCCAGTACAGATATGTATTCACAGATTTTCTAACTCTTCTACTCTAATTGTGTCTTACTTGGGGCAAAGATAATTTCAAGGTATTGTGCTGGATGAGAGTGGAAAAATTTTTGTGCAGCACATATTTGCATACACATTGGATTCATTATCTAATTTTCCATTCAAAATACTGAATCCATGACACTAACCAAAACCAGACTAGACTCTGACTACTAATTCTAATATGATGGAGAAAAACAACCCAAAGAGAATAGAAATAGAAGCAGTTCAGAGTAGGCATGGTGTATAGTTAGACTTGCCTTTTGCCTGATAAAGTGTTGGTGTTATAAATCTAGTCAATTTTTAATTGAAATAGTTCTCCATGTGTTTTTAAAGTTAACAAATATGTGAATTCCTGTCTCCCTTTCTCTGAAGCCTATTCAGCACATGTATTTTTTAGGTTCACATATAGAATCCTACATGGTATCACACATACATTCTTATGAGGTGGCTGACTTGGCAGATACAAATCGTAAAAAGAGATCACTCCTCCTAAACACTGTTTTAACAGAAAATTCAATCTATGTGTTTGCTTCCTAGTTGAACAACATTATACATAAATACAAGTTCAGTAAAATAAATACTTTTGTATCTGTGAAAGATATATATTTCATGATGAATTTCGATTGGCATATGTATTGCTAATTTTTAATGTTCCTGTGTGTGTTTTGTGTGTGAGTGTGTGTATATGTATGTATATATATATATATATATATATATATATATATATATATATATATATACACACACATACACACACTCTCCAGATTTTTCAAAATATTAAATATATATGCCTTATTATACACTCCCCACATTCATTCATGTTCATGTATGTGGATTTATAATAAACTTTTCACAAGATTATTCTCAAAAATATTCATCCACCTGAAATACATATTTGTCTCCTAGTACTGAAAAATAACTTTAGTGAATGGTGCACACAAATCCTAATATTTCTACAGTATCTGACCCAGTTTAACATTAATGCAAGTAGATTCCTATGTGACAAGTTGTGTATTTTGACGTTCATTTTTATGCAACACTAGTACATTACTATTTTTTCAGTTTATGCACATCATAAGATATATATTTATCCACAAGTTCATAAATTTATAGACATTTGTTTCACTTTCAATTACTTCCTGCTTCAGAACACATGTATTCCTCCAGGTTTCTTTTTTTTTTTAAATTTTATTGTTGGTTGTTCAAAATATTACATAGTTTTTGATATATCATATTTCACACTTTGATTCAAGTGGGTTATAAACTCCCATTTTTACCCCGCATACACATTGCAGAAAAACATCAGTTACCCATCCATTGATTTACATATTGCCATACTAGTGTCTGTTGTATTCTGCAGCCTTTCCTCTCCTCTACTATCCCCCTCTTCTTCCCTCCCCTCCCCTCTTCTCTCTCTACCCTCTCTACTGTTATTCATTTCTCTCCCTTGTTTTTTTTTTCCTCTTTCCCCTCACTTC
This sequence comes from Callospermophilus lateralis, assembly GCF_048772815.1. Lineage (NCBI taxonomy): Eukaryota > Metazoa > Chordata > Mammalia > Rodentia > Sciuridae > Callospermophilus > Callospermophilus lateralis. Next base: position 474,303 of record NW_027512203.1, read on the forward strand.
TTCTTGTATGCAATTTTGTATAACCCTGAGGGTCTCCTTCCATTTCCATGCAATTTCCCTTCTCTCTTCCTTTCCCTCCCACCTCTCATTCCTGTTTAGTGTTGATCTTCTCAGGCTCTTTGTCCCTACTCTGTTATTAGTTACTCTCCTTATATCAAAGAAGACATTTGGCATTTGTTTTTCAAGGACTGGCTAGCTTCACTTAGCATAACCTGCTATAATGCCATCCATTTCCCTGCAAATTCTATGATTTTGTCATTTTTTAATGAAGAGTAATACTCCATTTTGTATAAAAGCCACATTTTTTTTATCTATTCGTCTATTGAAGGGCATCTAGGCTGGTTCCACAGTCTTGCTATTGTGAATTGTGCTGCTATGAACATTGATGTAGCCGTGTCCCTGTAGCATGCTCTTTTTAGGTATTTAGGGAATAGACCGAGAAGGTTAACAGCTGGGTCAAACGGTGGTTCCATTCCCAGCTTTCTAAGAAATCTCCATACTGCTTTCCAAATTTGCTGCACCAATTTGCACTCCCACCAGCAATGTACAAGTGGACCCTTTTCCTCACGTCCTCACCAGCACTTGTTGTTGTTTGACTTCATAATGGCTGCCAATCTTACTGGAGCAAGATGATATCTTAGGGTGGTTTTGATTTGCATTTCTCTGACTGCTAGAGATGGTGAGCATTTATTCATGTACATGTTGATTGATTGAATGTCCTCCTCTGAGAAGTGTCTGTTCAGGTCCTTGGCCCATTTGTTGATTGGGTTATTTGTTATCTAATTGTCTAATTTTTTGAGTTCTTTGTATACTCTGGATATTAGGGCTCGATCTGAAGTTTGAGGAGTAAAGATTTGTTCCCAAGATGTAGGCTACCTATTTACTTCTTTTATTGTTTCTTTTGCTGAGAAAAACTTTTTACTTTGAGTAAGTCCCATTTGTTGAATCTAGTTATTAACTCTTGTGCTATGGGTGTCATATTAAGAAATTTGAAGCCCGACCGCACAGTATGTAGATCATAGCCAACTTTTTCTTGTGTCAGACACTGTGTCTCTGATTTGATATCAAGCTCCTTGATCCATTTTGAGTTAACTTTGTTCATGGCAAGAGAAAGTGATTCAGTTTCATTTTGTTGCATATGGATTTCCAGGTTTCCCAGCAACATTTGTTGAAGCTGCTATCATTTCTCCATTGTGTGCTTTCAGCCTCTTTATCAAATATAAGATAGTTGTAGTTTAGTGGATTGGTTTCTGTGTCCTCTATTCTGTACCATGTGTCCAACCGCCTGTTTTGGTACAGTACCATGCTGATTTTGTTACTATTGCTCTGTTGTATAGTTTGAAGTCTGGTATCACTTTACCGCCTGATTCACAGTCTTTTCATGAGACTTCATTCCAAACGCATTATTTTCTATTTCCATAATCACCTTTGAAGTAAAACTCACATACGCGTCATGATCAACCATAACCCTAATATTACCATTAGATGTATAACTGGTTGGAATGAAGGATTGTACATCAATATAGATTTTCTGTATATTTTCAGATATCAATTCAATCCATTATTTAAAGTTGGAAAAAGTTATATTATTTGTTCACAGTATGGTCTATTCATGCATTATGTCTATATTCATAGACACAGGGTACACCTTTTTATACCCCCAATACTTATTTATACATCTTCAAAATATTGCTCCCAGAAATGGTGGAAGAAATACTCATATCACCTGATGTACATATACATTTTATCAAAGTAATATTCTGGACACAATTACAAAGATCACACTTAAGTTTGTACCAAAGCCTAAATGGAAAGTGAGCATGGATCACGAAAAACATCCATGTCCAGGTTGCCTAATCCTCTCAAATGTCAACCCGATTGGTGACTACATATTTGTTTCTTCCTAAGATTATATATTCAACATCAAGCCAGTTGAAAATGTCTAATTTTATCACTCAGTTTATACTTTGCCTGATTTCCTAATGTCTCTATTATTATCTGCTTTCCTTCATATTTTCCCCAGTTCATCATTGTGACTGACTCTTCACATGTGCTCACATTTACACTCACTCTGTACCCAAAACCCTATTGCTAAAGATTTTTTGGACCAAATCCTATATTCACTCTTCCGACTAATTCCTAATCCTACCAACTATCCCTTTTTGAGTGGATGTTCTCTTCGACATTCAATCATCCAAGGTATAAGGAACGCTACCATTGTATATTGATTAATCTGAGACATCTGTGCAGAATATAATTCAAAGCTAAGTATCCCAGTCAAGGGCCGAAAGACCTTCTGGGCTTCAAATTTTACCTAGATTTCTGTATTCATACTTATATTACACTTATATTCCTATGAATATTTCAGGTTCCCAATACCATAATTCATCCCGTAGAATGATTCCTAACCCAAATGGAACATGATATTAACCCTAACCATACACTGTTCCCTCAATCTAACTTTACGAAAGAGCAGGGACAGAGTTGGTCTTACAATACAGGAATTTAGAGGATCCTCCACCTGCTGAGAACCTCAAAGGTCAACAAAGAAATGATCCCTGGAGAAGATATAGGCAGCTATGAAGGACCTGTGAAAGCAAAAGTCATATTCCATGGCAAACAACTTGGTCAGATGAAGGGATGTGTCTGAATCAACATTTCTCTTCTTAATGTATAGAAGATGGACCAAACCAGGCTTGAACTCTGGTGTGATTCCCCTTACAGACTGAGTTCTGGAACTGACATCAGAAAAATATTGCCATTAATTGTGTTAGGATTTTAGGAGGCAACGCATGAGAGTCGCCCTTGGAAAGAAAAGTGAGATCTAGGAACAGGGTGGCTTTCCACAGAGCACTGGGAATCTCAGCCAGAATATCACATAATTTTATTTTGAAAGACGTGGCAGCCATAGTTGACAGTCAAAACACACATGGACCTCACATTGTAGACTGCAATAGGCCTGGCTTCATGTGACCTATTGGCCACTTTTTGGGAAGCCTTGCCTGTGAGAGTTCTCCAGAGTTTTCATTGAAATGAGCTTCCCCACCATTTAATGGTTCCTGAATGAATTGTAACCCACAGTGCCTTCAACATCTTCCTTGAAAAACGGCTAGATAAATTCCATGAAATTTTTGAAATTCCCAAGACCAGGTGGCACTGGAGAACCTTTGGATGTCCTGTTGATGATCATGAGTGTACCAGACAGTGCCTTGATTTACTGGGTTTCATGAAAATGGTGTAGAACAGATTTGCCAGTAAGTTGGAGCCTGCTGATTAGTGGGCCTAGAGCAGTGGTGTGCAGGTGTGTGATAATACATCTGTTGTGGGGCCATGTGGATCTGCCATTAGCTTCCAAATGGCTTGTGATTGACATGGTGTAGCCAACAGAAGCTTATTTGTAAATGCATCTTGTTATATGGAGAGATTTCAGGGCAATGTTCAGAATCATGTTGCTATGTATAAGGGGGCAAGCTCTGTGGGATATTAGCCTGGTTGATGCATTCCCCTGAAGACCCTGACCCAACACACGTGACAGAACCCGCTCCAGCACTGTGTCCCAGTTGAACTCCTTGTATTTTGTGGAGCAAATATGAAATTCCCAATGCAGCAGGAAGAAAAACCACGAAAAGTGGAGGACGAAAAAATGGCTTCACTGTCCACACGGGGAGACACTTACCCCACAGTGGCCACATTTTACCAACAAAGAGCGAATTCAGCACTGCTGCCTCATGTTCATTGGAAAAGAAGAAACCATGTCCTCCAGGTCACATAGATGCAGACGCAGCTTTGATGGTCTCATTAGAAAAGAATCTAAAGCTCCTGACAACAATATATATTTCAAGTGTCAAACCTCAGAGGCAGTTCCTCAAGAAGTCTTTAGGCTGAAAGAGCTCCATGTTTGTGGAATGTTTACCCTGTCCCTTACTTTTGGAAACTATTCTACTACATCCAATGTTGTGAAACCCTGAGCATTTTCCATTCCATATATATATTAACAGATTTTTTTACTCTTCTCCTCTATTTGTGTGTGTTATTTGGGGCAAAAGTAATGTCAAGGCATTATTCTGGATGAGAGTGGGAAGATTGTTTTGTAGCACATATTTGCATACACATTGGATTCATTTTGCTATTTTCCATTCGAAATACTGCATCCCTGACACTAATCCATACGCTACTAGACTCTGACTACTAATCCTAATATGATAAGGAAAACACCAAAACAGAATAGAAATAAAAAATTTCAGAAGAGGCATGGAGTATAGTTGGACTTGCCTTTTGCAGGATAAAAGGCAGCTGTAAAAAATCTAGTAAATTTTTAATTGAAATAGTTCTCCATGTGTTTTAAAGTTAACAAATATGTGAATTTCTGTCTCCCTTTCTCTGTACCCTCTTCAGCACATGTATTTTTATATGCACATATAGAATCCTACCTGGTATAACACGTACATATTTGTGAGGTGGCTGACTTGGCAAATACAAGTTGTGAGAAGAGATCACTCAGCAGAAACACTGTTGGAAGTGAAAATTCACCCTATGTGTGAGCTTCCTAAGAGATCAAGATTATACATAAATCCATGTTCAGTAAAATAAATATTTTTTCATCAGTGGATGATATATATTTCATGATGAATTTCGATTGGAATATATATTGCTAATTGTTAATGTCTCAGTGGTTTTATATATATATATATATATACACTCTCCAAACTATTCAAAATATGAAATATATGATCTACATATACATTTTATCACAGAAATATTCTGGACAAAAATGCAAAAGACACAATATGATGGTATCAAAGCCTAAATGGAAAGTGAACATGGATTACTAAAAACATCCATGTCCAGGTTCCCTAATGCTCTCAAATGTCAATCATATTGGTGACTACATATTTGTTGCTTCCTAAGATTATATATTCAAACTCAACCCTGTTGAAAATGTCTAGTCCTATGATTGACTTTATACCTTACCTGATTTCCTAATCTCTCTAATGATATCTGCTTTCCTACATATTTTTCCAAGTTCACCATTGTTACTGACACTTCACATGTGCTGACATTGACATTCACTCTCTAAACAAAACCCTATTGTTAAAGAACTTTTATTCCAAATCCTATACACACTCTTCTTCCTAAAACTTCCAACTATCTTCCTATTCCTACCTACTATCCCTTTTTGACTAGATGTTCTCTTCAACATTCAATCGTCCAAGGTACAAGGTCCTATGCCATTGTATATCGATTTATCTGAGATATCTTAGTAGAATGTAATTCAAAGTAAAGTATCCCAATCAAGGGCCCAATGCCCTTCTGAGCTTCAAATCTTACTTAGATTTCTGTTTTCATACATATATTTCACCTCTATATTTTTATAAATCTTAAAGGTTACCAATATTATAATTCATCCAGCAGAATGACTCTTTACCCAAATCAAAAATGTTATTAACCCTAACCATACACAGTTCCCTCAATCTAACTTTACAGAAGAGCAGGGACAGAGTTGGTCTTAAAATACAGGAATGTAGGTGGTCTTCCTCCAGCTGAGAACCTCAAAGGTCCATGAATAAATGATCCCTGAAGAAGATGTAGGCAGATATGAAGGACCTGAGTGAGCAAAAGTCATCATTCATGGCAAAAATTTGGTCAGGATAAAGGGTAGTGTCTGAATAAGCCCCTCTTTTCTTAATGTAGAGAAGATGAACAAAACCAGGCCTGTGTGGACAGCTGTTCCCGGGTGCCTATGGTTGATATTGCATTCTAACTTGTGAAAGTGTCACAGGAAGTAGGGGCAGCCTCCATCTCATGGGACCATTGGAAGCAACTATTAGGACAAAGTGGTTGCCAAGGTAGTGGCCTCATTCAGTTTCTGAAGAAAGTGACCTCACCACACTTCCTTGTTGATGGAACTCTCTGAACATGGGATCCAGGAAGCCAGGCACCCAGAGCCAGTCCCAGTCCCAGTCCCAGTCCCAGTGGTCTCACTTGTTTGGATTTAGCATGGACAGATTCACTCTTTCTTGGTACCTACTGATGTGAGGATGGCCAAATGTGAGAAAAGCTCTGAAGAGGGGTCTTTCCTGGGAAAGCAGGTAGTGGCTCACCGCTGACTCTTGACAACTTCACAGAGTTGGACAAGGAGATCAGTTCTGAGACAGAACAGGTCATTTCAGGGGAACATAGTGTGGCCCACCAGTCAGAGGACACTCCAGATTGCCATAGACCTAGTTGCAGGAAGTAGGTGACTTTGAGGGTGTGGGTGTGAGTTTGCGGATTTTGTCTCATGTTCTGAGAATAGGTAGGAATGGCGGTTTGTTGGGTTTGGAGTGAATAACTTCTGTTCATGTATGTGGATTTATAATCAACTTTTAACAAGATTATACTCAGAAATATTCATTCACCTGAAATATATATTTGTTTCCTAGTACTGAAAACTAACTTCAGTGAATGGTGCATATAACTCCTAATATTTCTACAGTAACTGACCCAGTTTAACATCAATGCAAGTAGATTCTTATGGGACATGATATGTGTTTTGGAGTTCGTTTTAATTCAACACTGGTACATTACTATTTCTTAAGTTTATGCACATTACAGTATATATATTTCATTCACAAGTTCACAAATTTATAAGCATTTATTTCACTTTCAATCACTTCCTGCTTCAGAAAATATGTATTCCTCCATGTTTCTTGACTGGTCTTTTCATGAGACTTCTTTCCAAACACATTATTTTTGATTTTCATAATCATTTTGAAGCAAAACTCACACATTCTTCATGAAAAGCCATAACCCTAATATTACAATTAGACGTATAACTAGTTGTTATGAATGATTCTATATCAAAATATGATTTCTTATATATTTTCAGTTATCAATTCAATCCATTATTTAAAGTGGAAGCAGTTATATTATTTATTAACTGTATGGTCTATTAATGCATTATCTCTCTATTCATAGACAAGGGGTACACCTATTTTACCTTAGATACTAATTTATACATCTTCAAAATATTCCTAAAAGAAATGGTGGAAGAAATACTCATGTCACCAGATCTACATATACATTTTATCACAGTAATATTCTAGACAAAAAAAAGTCACCCTTAAGATTGTACCAAAGCCTAAATGGAAAGTGAGCATGGATTACATAAACTTCCATGTCCAGGTTGCCTAATGCTCTCAAATATCAATCCTATTGGTGACTACATATTTGTTTCTTCCTAAGATTATATATTCAACCTCATGCCTGTTGAAAATGTCTAATCCTATCACTCATTTTATACTTTACCTGATTTAGTAATGTCTCTATTTATATCTGCTATCCTACATATTTCCCCGGTTCATCATTGTGACTTACACTTCATGTGTGCTGAAATTTACATTCACTCTCTAACCGAAACAGTATTGCTTAAGAAGTTTTGGTCTAAATCCTATACTCACTCTTCTTTCTAAACCTACCGACCATCTTCCTAATTCTACCTACTATCCCATTTTGAGTGGATGTTCTCTTTGACATTCAATCATCAAAGGTACAAGGTCCTATGCCATTGTTCATCGATTTATCTGAGACATTTGTGCAGAACATAATTCAAAGCTAAGCATACCAATTAAGGGTGCAATGCCCTTCTGGGCTTCATATCTTCCCTGGATTTCTGTTTTTATACTTATATTTCACCTATATATTCTTGTAAATATTATAGTTTCCCAATACCATTATTCATCGTGCAGAAAGATTCCTAACCCAAATTGAACATGTTATTAACCCTAACCATACACTGTTCCGTCAATCTAACTTTACAGAAGAGCAGCAACAGAGTTGGTCTTACAATACATGAATGTAGGTGATCTTCCACCTGTTGAGAACGTCAAAGGTCCATGCAGAAAGGATGCCTTGAGAAGATGTGGGCAGCTATGAAAACTTGAGAGAGAAAAGTCATCTTCTATGGCAAAAAACCTGGTCAGCATGAAGGGATGTGTATGCATCAGCCTCTCTCTTCTTAATGTAGAGAAGATGGTCCAAACCAGTCCTAGGTGGAGAGCTGTTCCCGGGTGCCCATGGTTTATATACCATTCTAACTTGTGAAAATGTCATAGGAAGTAGGGGCAGCCTCCATATAATGGGACACTTGAAAGCAACTGTTAGGACAAAGTGGTTGCCAAGGAAGTGACCTCATTCAGTTCCTGAAGCATTGACCTACCTCACTTCCTTGGTGATGGAACTCTCTGAACTTGGGATCCAGGATGCCAGGCACCCGGAGCCAGTCAAGTCTCAGGCCCAGGGGTTTAACTTGTTTGGATTTACAAAGGAGAGTGTTAGTCTTTCTTGGTACCTTAAGATATGAGGATGGCCAAATACCAGGAGAGCTCTGAATAGGGGCCTTTCCTGAGAAAGCAGGTAGTGGTTGGCCACTGGCTCCTGAAAACTTCACAGAGTTGGGAAAGAAGAGCAGATCTGAGACAAGACAGGCCATTTCGGGGGAACATACTGTGGCCCACCAGTCAGAGGAAACTCTGGATAGTCATAGAGTTTAATGGGGGAAGGATGTGCCTTCGTGGGTGTGGGTGTGATTTTGTGGTTTTGTCTCATGATCTGAGAATAGGTAGGAAAGGCGTTTTTTTCTTTGATTTGTAGTGGACTGCTTCTAGAAAGACGTTTGACAAGGCGAGTGTTTCTATGTCTGTGTATGCTACTGTGTCCGTGGTTGTAGACATTAGAAAAGAGAATGCAACAATTGATGTGTCCTGTATAGTAGAAAGCTTCCCAGCATTCATCCTGCCCAATTTATGAATGGACTGCCGCTTGCCTTATAAATGGGCAACACCTGCTAACTTCCTAAGTTCCTGTTTTCTTCCTGAATTCTCGCCACTCTCCAGAATAGACTCATGGTTTTTGTCCAAAATATGTACCACCTCCAAGCTCTGTGACATGTCCATGTACTGGATAGCTGGAGGGAATGGCGAGCATCTCAGAAAACTCAGATATCAGTGTGACCAGGAAAGTCTCAGTGGAGAAACCCTGCTTTGGACTTTTTCTTACCTATTGTTCTGTTGCCCTGAATGTCAGGAAGGTCTTTGCCTCAGGCCACCCCTTTGTGAACCCTGAAGAAAACAGTTTTCAAATGGAAATGAATGGGCATCACCTGTGGCTCTTTGCTTAATTGCTTTGGAAAAGGATGTGTCTGAATCAGCCTCTTGGCCCTGTGTGAGGCTGTGGCTTAGATTCTCAGCACCTGATTAATCCAAAGACAGATCCCATGTGTGCATCCAAAACCAAAATTGTCAAAAGAGCAGTTATTGTGAATGAAGTCTCTTGACTTCATTTCTAAGGTTCCTGAGGCCCATCAAGTGAGAATAGGCATCCTTTGGGTAAAATGAGTTCTTCAAAGCCCTGTGGAGGCTAGCCCAGAGGTTTTTGGTTTGTCTCATGACTCCCAATCATATAAAGAATCTATACCTGACATTCAGTAGTCCTCAAATTGGAGATGCAGAGCAGTATTAACAGTAGGCCTATTTGATCACTCCTGGTTCACAAGAAGGGTTTCCAGGCCACCCGGACTTTAGGCAAATGAGCGGCAAGGGAGCTTATTTTTCACACCGTCTTGGGCTGCACCCCTCATGGAAAACTCCAGCCAGAAGTTATGATGAGTGTCTATATGTAAGAAGAGGAGGGCCCTGTGGGTGTGTTTTGGTTTTCATTGTGGTCATTTTTGTGGCGGTTGGAAGAGATGACTGGGCCTACTTGGGCTTGAACTCTGGTGTGATTCCTCTTAGAGACTGAGTTCTGGAACTGACCTCAGAGAAGTACTGCCATGAAATGTGTTGGGATTTTAGAAGGCCACGCATCAGAATCGCCCTTGGAAACTGAGATAGAGGTCCAGGGAGGCTTTCCTCAGGGCACTGGGAATCTCAGCCAGGATATCACATGATTTTATTCTTAAAGACTTGGCAGCCAAAGTTGAGAGTCTAAACACACATGGACCTCACATTGTAGACCTCAGTGATCCTGGCTTCATGTGAACTTTTGGCCACTCTTTGGGAAGCTTGCCTGTGAGTGTTCTCCAGAGATTTCATTGAAATGAGCTTCCTCACCATATAATGTTTCCTGCATGAATTGAAACCCACAGTAACTCCAACTTCAAACTTCAAAAATGGCTAAATAAATACCATCAAATTTCTGAAATTCCCAGACCAGGTGGCACTGGAGAACCTTTGGATATCCTGTTGCTGATCATGAGTGAAAGAATTCCCCACACAAAGACACTTCGCTAGGAGAATTCCAATTTTATTGCAAAAAGCTGTGTGCTTACATAGAACTAAAGGGGTGATGGTAGGGCTTAGATAAATGGCAGGGCACCAATTTATTGGCAAGTTCTTTGAGATATCAGCTCCGGAGCCAAGGAATTAGTTCTCATTGGGGCTAAGGTTCCCCGCCAGAGAGATTTGAAATTGGCGCCGACGGGAGAGTTCACACGGGCGGGAACTTTTTGCATCACTGCAGAAAAGAGGAAGGTAGGAAGAAAAAGTCCTTAGGCACCATGTTGGGGTTTTTACTCTGGGGAATGGCTGCCGTTTATACTTTTCCCAACATTCCTCCCTTTTTGTTTTCTTAGGAAGTGTGGCGTCGTTGGTCAGATCCGGCTGCTTCTTGCTGTTTGGGGGCGCTGTGGGGCCTAGAATGGGAAGTGGAGGAATTCTCGGGGGGCAGGTCTGGGGATATCATGGCAGCCAGAAAGAAAACCCAGTGGCTACAGACAGCTACTTCCATAGGGGTGAAGTCTATGAAAGTTCCCTGAAGCCTCAAGTTGTCGATGGCATTGAACCAGTCCTGGATGGAGGAGTTTGTTGGTATCAGTCACTGGTTCTGTTTCAGAGACTCTGGGAAATACTGGAAGCGTTGCCTGGACATGGCATCACCAGCACCTGAAGAAGATCAGAGCGAATAAAAACAGAATTAAGATAAAAATTAAAGCAAAGGTCAATTTTTGGCAGAAGTACCTTGTTGGGGGACTGACAGAGAAGAGGCCAAGGGCCATGAGAAAACTTAGAAGGACATAAAGACTCATTAATCCAGGATGGCAGATTAAAAGGTTCTCCGAGCTCGTTGTCTCTCGCCGTCTGATGTCCGTTGCATTCCATCGTGCCTGGTAGTGAGCTTCAGCACTGAGTGAACTGTTCTCTTGGAGATGTTGGGGGTTCATCAGTCATCAGAGGCTGCTAGTGCCTAAGCAAAAGCTGCTTGAATGTTTGATTAGAAATTTTTTTTCAGTTGGGTTTGAAGGCACTTCATTATGCAGGGCAAGAGAGCACAAAAAAGGAGCATCCCAATAAGGGGCCCCAAGATTGGTAGTAAGTACATGGCAAGAAAGGATTGGAAGCAATTGGGTTGATAATTCCTGCAATTTAACAACATTTTTTTCTATTAGGCCAGATTCATTAACATAATGACAACATTCCTCTCTGAGGAACAGGCATGTTCCCCCTTTTTCTGCAATGAGAAGATCAATTGCCCTTCGGTTCTGTAAAGCCAGTTGTGCCAATGAAGTAACCGTCACTGCAAGGAGCCCAGAAACTGAGCAGTGTTATCAAGTGCTTCCTGCAGTTTTTGTTGCAGGTCATTGGATGCCCATAGAGCATGACCTATAGCTTCACCAGAGAGTTCGAGACTCGCCGCTGAGTTTGTTAATGTGAGGCCTACCAGAACCGGCAGAAAGACTGCCCTAAGGGTGCAGGAAGGTAGGGCCACCTGTCGGAATTCGATGGGAGTATACAAAGACAGCTGAGGAACTATCGTAACCAAGAAACAGATGCCAGAGACATTCATCGTTGAGGTACTTATAGACCCGTTACACCAGAGAAAATGTCCAGGTTTCATAAATCAGGGCTCGATGGGGTGATAAAGCTCAAGGAACAAATGGGTAAAGAATTCATTATTGTCAGGTGGAAACAGATGAAAGGAAATAAAGTATTGGTGGAACAACTTTCCCATAGTGGGATACGTGTCACATGTAGGGGTTTTCCTTTCTTAGAGAAATTGTAGGTTTTTGCTGAAATATTTCCTGCCGCTAATGGGACCACTGCTAGAAGTGGACGACTAAGTGAAGCACAGAGAAAGAACTGAGAAGTAGGCACAGAAAGAGGGGTGGAGTTTAATAATCAAAGAGTTTGGTGTAGCAAATTGAGCCATGTGGGAGGGGGACCTGAGGGGGTTGAAGGCTCTGAATCCTCTTTAAATGAGCTATGGATAAGATCTCGAAGTTTTGATTCTGACTCCTTAATGTGTTCGACTACCTGGATGGTTGCCTTAGGTGGCGTAATCAGGGTGCGGCCAACAGTCATCCACATTGTGGGTCTGGCTGAGGTTGTCCGAGCATAGACAGCAAACTCAACATAGTCCCAACTTTTGGCCTTGGGGTCAGGTATATCTAAAGTATACCATCCATTGTTATTGGATGAAGAGCCTTTATGCCACTTTAGGTAACTAGAAGTCCACCCTTCATGGTAACCAAGTGAGTGGTAAGAATAGCTACCACGTTCATGATGGAACCTGCATGACTTATAGGGGCACCCATTATATATCTCAGGCCACCAATGACAATAGTCTTTGGTTTGATGAAAAAGGAAGTAAATGAAAGGCCAGTTCCAGCTACCAGGGACGAAGGTCCTTGAAGGTGACAATTTTAGGGAAATAGATGTGCAGTTGTGGATGAAGCAAGCAGTTGCATCCACTGCGTGGACATTCTGCATGCCATGTTCTGAGTATCATTCCCGAAGAGTGAAAAAATACATTGTAGCAGAGGAGGGTAGATACCAGTCCTGACAGAGCACAGAAAATAAGCAGAGCACAAAAAACAAGCAGTTAGAGAAGACTAGGGTGTTGGGAGAGCTCATTGTGCCTTCTTTAAGAGGAATTGTTCTGCGGGGAACACCGTGTTAGCCGCAACTTAAATGGGTGAGATGGGAGTGGAGAGCAGGAGTAAAGGGGAGGGTCAGGAGGTGATTCTTGGAGTTCCTCTGGGGTGGTCCTGTCGTCATCAGGTGGGCCTCTTGGTTATATGGCTTCAACCTAGATATGTGAATCCAAGGGGTGAGACAGTTGTCTGATAAGGAGAGTTAGGTGGAGTTGGGGCTACAGACAATGACAGGATAGGGGCCTTCCCATTTTGGGGCAAGAGGCCCGTTCTCCTCTGGGGTATTATAATAGACTAGACTCCCAGCTGTTAAGGGAGGAGTGTTTGGAGTGGGGACTGGGTCCAGAAGAAGCCAGTCCTGATATTTCCAGAGTTCCGAGCGAAGATAAAACAAGAGAGGCAAAGACAAATCTCGGGTGAGAGGTCCTTGTGAAATGACCAACCCAGGAGGAATAAGAGGTCTTGAATACCTTATCTCAAAGGGAGACAGTAAAGATGGTTTCTTAGGTAGAGCTCTGATTCGAAACAAATCCAAGGGAAGGAGTTTGACCCAGTCTAAGTTTAATTCCATTGTCAATTTGGTAAGGACTTCCTTTAGAGTACGATTTACCCTTTCCACTTTCCCTGAAGCCTGAAGGTGATATGGACAGTGAAAATGTCACTTGAAGGAGAGGGCTTGAGAGACCTTTTGTGTGATCCTAGAAATAAACTCAGGGCCATTGTCAGATTGTAGGAAAGTGGGCATTCCAAACCTGGGGATGATGACTGTCAGAAAGATTGAAGCTACAGTGGAAGCCTTTTATTGGAAATGGGAAATGCCTGAACCCAACCAGAGAAAGTGTCCACAAAGACAAGGAGGTATTTAGTGTGCCATACTTTGGGCATGTTGGTGAAGTGTACCTGCCAGTCAGCAGTGGGAATGTGTCCCCGGGCTTGGTGGGAAGGGAAAGGTTTGGGCCTTAAAAAAGTATGAGGGTTGGTCCGCTGACAGATCTGACAATTAGAGGCTATATTCTGTAGCATGGCTTTGTCAGAGGGGGTGAGGGAGAAGAAGCTCTGTAAAAAGAGGGTCAAAGACTGAGAATCGGAATGGAATAGAGTATAAAGGAACTTGAAAAGATCCTTGTTCTTACTGGAAGAAGTAGTGGCTTCAGATGAGATGTCTAAAGTGGCCATTATATGTCCCCCAATGGGGGCAATAACTGGAAGTGGTGGCAACCATTCATGCCACCTGGTCAGCTTTGGTATTGCCCTCAGTGATAAGAGAGCCGTCCTTCTGATGGGACCTACAATGGACAACTCCCAACTGGGTGGGAAAGTGGGAGGCCTCTATCAGATTGCTTATAAGAGCCGAATTAGTGATCACATTACCTTTGGTGGTAAGTAGTCCTCGCTCCTTTCATATTGCAGGATGGGAAAATAAGATATGGAAGACATATTTTGAGTCAGTATAAAGGGTGAGGGATTTGCCTTGTGCTAGAAGGAAGGCACGAGTGGCTGCTATGAGTTCAGTCTGCTGGTTGGTAGTTCCTGAAGGTAGAGCTTTGGCCTCTATAATCTCAGTGGCTGAAACTCCAGTGTATCCAGAGTAATGAGTGCCATTCTGCCTAAAGAAACTGCCGTCAGTGAACCAGATAAGGTCAGGCTTGGTGAGTGGTCCCTCAGAAATTGAAGAATGACAGGGAAGGAAATCATCTAAGGTTTCCAAGCAATTATGAATTGTTGTGTTAGACGTGGGAGTCATTGGGAGCAGTGAGGCAGGGTTCAGTGCAGAGCAGGGGAGGAAAGTAATATTAGGGTTTTCCAGAAATGAAGTGGGGAGCGACAGAACTCTGGATGGAGGAAGGGTTTGAAGGCCCTTATAAGCTAAAAGATCCTTCAAGTGATGTGGGGAGTGAATAGTTCAAGGGGCCCCAAAAGTCAGCTTAGAGGCTTCTTTGTGTAAAATTTGTTCAGCAGCTAGAGCTTTTAAGCAAGGGGCCTACCCACAGATTGTATGGTCTACTTTATTGGACATATATGCCAGAGGTGCAAATGTAGGCCCATAGTTTTGACCTAAGACCCCAAATGCTTGCTCCCCTTTTTCATGGACATATAGATGAAATGGTCTTGAAATATCAGGAAGGTGCAAGGCAGGTGCCTTTAAGAGGAGTTGCTGAAGCCTGAAGAAGTGGTAGTTAGGGGAGGAGGCAAGAGATTCACTAGGGGGTCCCTTTGCTAGGTCATACAGGCTTTTGGCTAGAAGAGAATAATTTGGGATCCAGGCCCTAAAATAAATGCTAGTCCTAGGAATGATAGTATTTCAGCTTTCGTATGGGGCACTGGAAGATCAGAAAGGAGTTGCCTCCTATCCAGTGTTATTTCCTTTTTCCTAGGTGTAAGGCAAAAAACAAGAGAGATGAGAAAAAACTGGAAAACATGGGCCTTGTGGGGAGACACCCTATATCCCTTGTATGCTAGGAAATTAAGAAGCTGAGCAGTGTGGGATTGAGAGTGTTCCCAAGAGGGACTACATAGAAGAAGGTCATCGACATATTGAAGGAGAGTAGAGTCAGGACAGGTCGGGTGAAAGGATGTGAGGTCCTGGGCAAGAACTTGGCCAAAGAGATGGGGCCTATCCCTGAATCCCTGTGGGAGGACAGTCCAGGTAAGCTGACGAGAATGGCGGGTGTGAGGGTCAGTCCACGTAAAAGCAAAGATATCCTGAGATTCTGATGACAAGGGAATAGAAAAGAATGCATCTTTGAAATCTAGGATCAAGAAGTGGGTAGTAGTGGCATGGATCTGAGAGAGGCAGGGGTAAGGGTTGGGCACTAGCGGGTGGATGGGGACCACAGAGGAGTTGACAAGGTGAAGGTCTTGAACCAGCCTGTAGGACCCGTTAGGTTTCTTAACTGCCAGAATGGGGGGTGTTGAAAGGAGATTGTGTAGGCCTAAGATACCCCTTTCATAATAAATCCTGGATGATGGGTTCTAATCCGAGGAAGGCTGTGGTTGTGAGTAGATATTGTGGTTGACTAATATATCTTGAAGGGTCGTGTAAGACAATATGAATAGGACTTCATTTAGCCATAGAGGGTGTAGTTGTGTCCCAAACCTCAGGGTTAACTGGTTTAGATAGTCGTGGGAGACTGCATGAAGGAGGTGTATTTGCCCCTAGGAACATCATGAGGAAATGAGAGGTAGAATAATGTGGGGTGATATGTGAATGGTGACTTTTAATAGTGAGAGTATGTCATTAAGACATGACGGCCATCTGGGGTTTCTGGGTCGAGTTTTGTGTACTGTTGAAGGGCCTTGGTTAGTCTATCCTGGAAATCTGAAGGTGTTTCCTCCTTCCTTTGAATGACCTCCTGCACCTTTTGAAAGTTAACAGCCTTGCGGGTTGCCTTTTTCAGCCCCGCCAAGAGACAGGATGTAAAAAGGTCACGAAACTGTAAGCCTTCACGGGTCTTGTAATCCCATAGGCGATCCTGCTCTGGGACAGCATGAGGGCCTGTGGGGTGGGTAGGATTGGTCCTATGATTTTCATCAGCATGGGCTTGGGCTAGCTCCCAGACTCATTGCCTTTCCTTGGGGAGAAGTGTATTGGCCAAGAGCATGTAGATGTCATGATGAGTGAGGCTACATACTTGCAGGACCCATTGAAACTCCCGAATGTAAGTGGTGGGGTCAGTGGTGAAAGAGCCTAACTTCCTCTCTAGCTGAGTAATGTCCGACATGGAAAACGGAACGTGGACTCTGATGACACCCTCGGGACCAGCTACCTCACGAAGGGGTGCAATTGTCTTGGGGGTGGGAAGGAGTCCCTTAGACCTGGTAACAGGAGGACTGAAAGAGGAAGGCGGTGAACAGGAAGGAGAGGGAGAGGAAGGGAGTGTCTCTGTGGAGGAGGAGGAGGTGGAGCAGGCAGAACAGGGCGGAGGAAAGAGGGATGAAACGGAAGGCGGAGGATCCATGGAATTAGGCAGAGGAAGAGGAAGGTATAGCGGGAGAGAAGGGGCAGATGGGGCTGGGGGATAAGGTGGGGGTTCATCTGCTTGGTCGAATGAGGAAGAATCTGTGAAGTCAGGAATAGAAGTAGGGGAAGAGAGGGGTTTTCAAGCAAAGAGGACCTGAGAGGGAGGACAAAAGGAGCAGAGAGCAGGGTGCTGTGTGTGAAGGCTAAAATCTTAAATGCAGGGAATCTCCCTCCACTTTTTCAGATGCTGGCAGTAGTTAAAAAGGTCCCGGAAGAGGTTTGGATCTAAGGAGCCTTCTGGTGGCCAATGATTGCCATTATCCAGTGGATATGTAGGCCAATCATGGGTACAGATTTTGATTAAAAGTTTGGGCTTGATGTCTGGTGTGAGGGAGAGTGTGGCCAGATTTTTTATTAAACATTTGAGAGGTGAGTCTTCAGGTGCAGACTAAGAGGTGCCCATAGTCACAGGGAGAGATGGGAGAGAGAGAGAGAGAGAGAGAGAGAGAGAGAGAGAGAGAGAGAGAGAGAGAGAGACAGAGAGAGAGAGAGAGAGAGAGAGAGAGAGAGAGAGAGAGAGAGAGAGAGAATAGGAGTAAGCAAGAAAGACAAAGAGAAAACCCGGGCTGGAACGGCTTCCAGGAAGCTCAGGGCAAACGGGGGCCAGGTGGGCGTCCCCACAATGACAAGCCATCACGAGGAAATACAGAGGGCACTACCTGGTCATCACCAGTGAAGTGCGATCTGTGAAACCAAAAGGAATTGGAGCCAAGGGCAACCTGACGTCAGGAAAGTTTTCAACTGCAGCAGAAGAAGTCAGTAATGAAAACAAAACTCTGGCTCTGACAGAATGCAATTCCAGGCCGGGAGTTCAGTTTTCGCAGAGCAGAGAGGCAGCTTCAGCCAGACACAGCAACCCCACAGGATACAGCAACTCTAGCTGGCAGCAGCAGTGGCAGTGGAGCAGGAAAATCCATAAAGCCTCTCGTGTAAACTCAGAAGCCTCATGCCCCAAAAAGAAACGAAACACCAGAGGGTCCACTGCAACTAGTAAAGGTCTTAGTGGGAGGAATTCCCTCTCCCCTACCAGGCATCTGGAGTGTGCCTGACGATCACTGTCACAAAACCAGTGGCAGCCTGAAGGGAGTTGGCGAGCCGGGTTCAGGGGAGGATTACTTACATCAGATCAGTGGTGAGTGCAGAAAGCTGGCGTCTGAAAAGAGCGGACTAGGGCAGAGTGTCTCGGCGGAGTGGGGGACGGGGCTCTTGTTGGAAAGAGCTCACCTGTATCCTCTCACGGGGCACCAGAATGAAAGAACTCCCCATGCAAAGACACTTCACCAGAAAATTCCAATTTTATTGCAAAAAGCTGTGTGCTTATATATAACTAAGGGGGAGATGGAAGGGCTTAGATAAATGGCAGGCAACCCATTTATTGGCAAGTTCTTTCTGATATCACCTCCTGAGCCCAGGAATTTGTTCTCATTGGGGCTAAGGTTCTCCGCCAGCGAGATTTGAAATTGGAGGAGGCGGGAGAGTTCACACGGGCGGGAACTTTTCACGCCACTGCAGGAAAGAGGAAGGTAGGAAGAAAAAGTCCTTAGGCGCCATGTTGGGAATTTTCTCTGGGTTATGGCTGCCGTGTATACTTTTCCCAACAATGAATATACCAGACAGTGCCTTGATTGACTGGTTTTCATAAAAATGGTTTTTAACAGAGATGCCAGAAAGTTGCATCCTGCTGAGTAGTGGGCCTAGAGCAATGGTGGGCAGGTGTGTGATAAAACATCTGTGGGGTGGCCATGTGGATCTGCCATTGGCTTCCAAATGGCTTGTAACTGACATGGTGAAGCCAGCAGACCCTTATATGTAAAGGCATCTTGATATATGGAGAAGTTTCAGGACATTGTTCAGAATCAGGTTGCTATAGTCAAGGAGGCAAGCTATGTGGGATAGAAGTCTTGTTCTTTTATTCTCCTGCAGACCCTGACCCACCACACGTTACAGAACTCCCTCCCGCACTGTGTCCCAGTTGAAAACCTTGCATATCATGAAGCAAATACAAAACTCCCAGTGCAACAGCAAGAAACACCATGAAAATGGAGGATGACCATATGGTTTCACAGTCCACATGGTAGACATTTAGCCCCCAGTGGCCACAGTTTACCTAAAAAGAGAGAATTCAGCACTGCTGACTCATGTTCATTGAAAAAGTAGAAACCATGTCCTCCAGGTCTCATAGATTCAGTCAGAGCTTTGATGGTCTCACTAGAAAGGAAGCTAAAGCTCCTGACAACAACATATGTTTCAAGTGCCCAACCTCACAGGCAGATTCTCAAGAATTCTCTAGGCCAGTAGACCTCCATGTTTGTGGAGTGTTTACCCTGTCCTTTACTTTTGGAAACTCCTCTACCACTTCCAAGGTTTTGAACTCCTGAGCATATTCCATTCCAGATATGTATTCACAAATTTTCTAACTCTTCTCTTCTAATTGTGTCTTACTTAGGGCAAAGGTATTCTCAAGGCATTGTTCTGGATGAGAGTGGGAAGATTTTTGTGTAGCACATATTTACATACACATTGGATTCATTTTCAAATTTTCCATTCGAAATACTGAACCCCTGATACTAACCCATACCGTACTAGACTCTGACTACAAATCCTAATATGATGGAGAAAAATAACCCAAATAGAATAGAAATACAAGCAGTTCACAGGAGGCACGGTGTATATTTGGTTTTGCCTTTTGCATGATATAGGTTAGGAGTTATAAATCTTGTCAATTTTTTGTTGAAATAGTTCTCCATGTGTTTGGAAAGTTAACAAATATGTGAATTTCTGTTTCCCTTTCTCTGTAGGCTATTCAGCACCTGTATTTTCATATGCACATATAGAATCTTACCTGGTATCACACGTACATTCCTGTGAGGTGGCTAACTTGGCAGATACAAAGTGTGAGAAGAGATCACTCCTCCTAAACGCTTTTGGAACTGAAAATTCGAACTGTGAGTGAGCTTTCTAGTTGAACAACATTATACATAAATCCATGTTCAGTAAAATTAATATTTTTGGATCTGTAGATGAAATATATTTCACGATGAATTTTGATTGGCATATATATTGCTACTTTTTAATGTCTTTGTGTTTTGTATATATATATATATATATATATATATATATATATATATATATATACTCTCCAGATTTTTTAAAATATGAAATATATGCATCTTATTATTCACTCCCTACATTTATTCATGTTCATGTATGTGGATTTATAGTAAACTTTTCACAAGATTATTCTCAGAAGTATTCATTCACCTGAAATACATATTTTTTTTCCTAGTTCTGAAAACTAACTTCAGTGACTGTTGCATACAAATCCTAATATTTCTCCAGTAACTGATCCAGTTTAACATTAATGCAAGTAGATTCCTATGGGACATGATGTATATTTTGATGTTAGTTTTTATTCAACACTGGTTCATTACTATTTCTTCAATTTATGCACATCATAGTATATATATTTCATCCAGAAGTTAGTAAATTTGTACGCATTTGTTTCGCTTTCAATCACTTCCTGCTTCAGAACACATGTATTCCTCCATGTTTCTTGACTGGTGTTTTCATGAGACTTCTTCCCAAACACATTATTTTTGATTTCCATAATCACTTTTGAAGCAAAACTCACACACTCTTCATGATAAACCATAACCCTAATATTACTATTAGATGTATAACTCGTTGGAATGAATGTATGTATATCAATATAAGATTTCCTGTATTTTTTCAGATATCAATTCGATCCATTATTTAAAGTTGGAACTAGTTATATTATTTATTCACAGTATGGTCTACTCATGAATTATCTCTATATTCATAGACACAGAGTACACCTATTTGTACACCCAATACTAATTTTATGTCTTCAAAATATTGCTGCAAGAAATGGTGGAAGAAATACTCATGTCTCCTGATCTATATATTCATTTTATCAAAGTAATATTTTGGACACAAAAAGCAAAGGTCATACTTATGATTGTACCAATGTAAAAGTCATTCTAGCATTGGAGGAAGAGACAACCAAGAGACTGTCTCATGCAACAGCAAAGGGTTTATTCGGGGTCCAGAATGCTGGGGCTCAGACCTAATTTGAATAGAGCCTAGAGCCCTTAGAACATCTTAAGCAGAGCTTACATACTTAACTTGGAGAGGGAAGGGAAGGAAGTTTATTGGTGGTTCAGGGCAAATGGACGGTTTGTGTGCAACTCAGTGAGGGATTACATTCTGCAGTTTGGCATTTGGGGACAGCACATTCTGGGAACAAGATTACCAAACAATTCTCAAGATTTCAATAGTGTTTTGTTAAGAATACAGAAAAACAGGAAGTGACAAATACCTATTTTATTAATCTTTCATTCCCCACTTCTTCTTCTGGTTACGTTTAATCATAAAAGTGATCATTGAGGGGTGTCACATTTTATGTCTGCTAGTGGGGTATATTGTTGTCTGATTACCAAAATTTAACTTGTCCAATTTGAGCTTGAAGAAATGAAACTACACGGTGGAGCAAACAGGGTCTAGAGTTAGCAATAATATGATGATTATTAATGGACCGGCCAAAGCTGATAAAAGCGTAGTTTACCAGGGGGACTGTATGAACGAAGACTGTAACCACCCTTTTGGGGCCTCTCTCTCTCGTTGATGTGCTTTAAGGTGTCTTCTCAATTTACTCATAGATAATTTTACAACCAGTATGATCGGAATAAAAACAACATTCTTCCCTCAATACAGCACAATGGCCCCCTTTTCTCATGAAGAGGAGGTCCAACCCTCGCCTTTTCTGTAAAACAACTTCAGAGAGAGATTTTAAAGATTCCTGTAAGGCTGTGATGGAGGTTTAATATCTTAAAGCTTTGTTCTACTGCTGCTTCTAATTGGGTCATTTGTTGTGTTCCATGGACTACGGCAGTGGTTCCTGTGCCCAGCCCTGCAGCAACTTCTATTCCTAATAGGATGGCTAAAGTGAGGAATACAGATTCCCGGCAGAACCGGGTTGTATGCCCCCCGCTATTTGATCTTAATGAACCTGCATCATGATAGAGCACTCTGGGAAACATCTGCACCATTACATAATTAATTGCACCAGTTGACAATTTTATGAAAACATAAACAATGTTTAAGTATATAGAATAATACTCTTGTTGGTATGGACAGGGCAAGGCACCTAAGATAGCACCGAAAACAGAGAAACAGTCCTATTTGGTTGCAACCGGATATAGAGGGCATTGCTTCTGTTGTAATCAATTAATCCCTTGAACCCCAAGTTTAGGTAGTTTTAGAATTTTGTCCCCAATATGTAATGGAAGTGGCTCAGAAGTTCACAGTCTGCAGAAGTCCACAAAAAGCAGTTTTTGTTTCTTTTTTTTTTTCCTCTGTTCTGGGCAAGTTAACTTTTTAAGGACACCTAGGAGAGGGAGAGCTTTTTTCTTCTCTTTTTTGTTTTCTCCCTGCCAGCTGTTACCATGGGGTCCAGTTGGTAACTTCTTTATCTTACAAATGTAGCCATCCCTGTGAAGCCCCAGCTCAAGGCCAGAGGCCTTGTTCACATATTTTGTGAAAAATTAGTAAGGGGCTGTCTAGCTTAGGAGTGCTGATTTTTCCAGCCAGTTGCCAAGTAGAACAGGCAACATGAAAAGAGGAAGTTTGTCTACATTGAACTCTTTTATAGGGACTCTTTTGCTGAAAGTCCTAAAGTCAGCCTTGGTGAAGAATTTTGGAGAAGGTCAGTTAAGACTTTTTTGTGGGCCTTTTACAGAGGGGAAAGATGGGGAAGGCGGGGGGGAGAGCAGCTACATGGATCTGTGTATGAGAAAGGAGAGATGTAAAAGAATAATGAGAAAGGGGTTTGGGATTTTCCTAGCAACAAAATCGTGAGCAGTAGAACAGGTAGAGCAGAGGGGAAGATGGGAGTGAGTATCCCAAAAAGTCTCTGAGGGACTTTAAATTCTTAGTAACCTCTTTTCAGTGATGACAAAGCAACTTTAAAAGCCATTTTTATTACATCTTGGATAGGGTTCTGAGGGCTCTCCTCAGCTGGTTTGAGCTTTGGTATAGCTGGTAAGAGGACCTGGTGGGACCCGGTGCGGGCACTGACAGAAGAAGAGAGGAGTGAGTTGGTGGAGGGGTGCCTCACTACCTGCTACCTCAGCAAGGGGGCAATTGTCTGAGAACCGAGGTTTGGGTTTTGATCTAGAAATTGGAGGGGAGAAATCAGGTTGCTGAGGTGGGAGTGACAGCAGAGATTCTGGAGCAGAAGGCAGAGGGTGAGGATCTATTGGAGAAGCATAGTTCAGGATGTGAGAGAAGGAGGGAATTGGCCTGCCCATAGGGGAATCTCCTTTCACCCTTTTGAGGACTTGCAGAAGTTAAAAAGGTCACACAGAATTTGAGGATCTAGAGACCCATCTGGGGGCCATCAGTTTTGATTGTCTAATTGGTAATATGGTCAATGCTGTGTACTGAATTTGATGAGGAGTTTGGATTCCACCAGGCAGCCCCTGTATGCTCACATCCCCATGACTTACAGAAGAAGTCGGCTTTTGCCCCACACAGCCATGGCTGTTTGTGGTTTTGATAGTCCGCCGGGAAAACATAGTAATCTAGGCTAGCCAACCTGCATCTGGCTCGTGTGTCCCTACATCCATAATGTTTGTTTCCATTATCTATGGTACAGAAGGCATTTAACGGAATTTTAGTGGGATCCTCTTCTTCAGGGATATCCCAATAGGAACGACCTATAACCAGCTGACAAATATCTGGGTGGAGAGATGGCCACCAGGTCCCTAAGGGGGCTGTATGCGAGATAGATCATACTTCTTGTCTAGTAGGATTTGTGATTAGCCATCGCTGCTGTACGGGCTGATGAGCATTAGGACTACTTGTGTCCAAGGGGAGAATCTATAGCCTTATCCACCTGGTGAATACACCATTTGAAAGGGTTACCACTCTTTTCCAGTATCCAGCCAGAGTCTGGAGAGGGCGCAGGCTTGAGATGAGAGGCATGGATCCAGCAAGTGATTCCGTCTACATATACCACTGTAGGTGTTATAAGTAGCACCTGGTATGGTCCTTTTCAGCCGGGTTCCAGGGATGACACCTGATGTCGTCTTATGTAGACGAAGTCTCTTACTTGATATCCATGTGGAGTCCCCTCGTCCCCAGGGTGGTAGGCAGTGGCCAGCTGTTTCCACAGGTATCGCTGAGTTCTTTCAAGAGCTTTTAGTCTGTCAAGCAAGTATTTCTTGCATGAAACAGTGCATAAGGCAGGAACATACTCTAATCTTTTATGCCGGTCTCTAAGCTTAATTTCGTTTAGGTCTCTTTAATGGTTCTATTTTTTTTTTCCTGTCCTGAGCTCTGGGGTCTATATGCACAATGTAACTTCCAATTAATCCCCAGGGTCCTGGCTAAGCTCTGACTCCCCTGGGCCATGAACACCGTTCAATTAACAGACCCTATTACCTTAGGCAGGCCATGTCTTAGAAAAATATCTTTCAGGATGTACTTGACCACCGTTTCAGTGGTTGTTTTTTTTTTTTTCTTTTTTTTTTGTGAGAAAGGATTCAATCCATCCTGAAATTGTATTTACAAAGACTAAGAGATATTTAAGTCCATACCTTGCTGGCTTAATTTCAGTGAAGTCCACTTTTCAGAATTGTCCTGGTCTGGTTCCTCGTAGGTGCTTTCATGCAGGAAGCTTGGAAGTGTAAGCATTAACCAATTGACAGAACCGACAGGCTTTTGTGAGTTATTTCCTTTCACTGTGAGTGAGTTAGTCGAAATCTCTGTTCCTGATCCTTCAGGAATGCCTGCAGTTTCTTTGAACCAAGGTGAGTAAGTTGATGTACATTTTTAATGTAGTGTAGGGCTTTCTGAAATTGCAGGCTGGGCTCAGTGAAGTTGAGGAGTTCAGTGTCAGTGTTTTAAATGTTATAAAAAGCTTGCTGATGCTAAAGGGTCCATTGGAATTGGGCATCCTCATTTAACAGAGGGTATAAAGGAGCCGCAAAGAACACAAACCCAGGTATCCATAACCTGCAAAAGCCAGCAGTCCCAAGAAACTCTCTGTGTTGTCCCCTGTTAGATGGCAGTGGTATCTGCACAACAGTTTGTTTTCTGGGCTCAGTGAGCCATCATTTACCGCCCCTAATGGAATACCCCAGGAAGATTACTTCTTGCTGGCAAATTTGGGCCTTTTTGGCCGAAGCTCTATACCCGAGTTCAGCAATTTCAGATAATTGTGCTTGGGTCCCAGACTCACAGTTTTACTTGGTGTTGGCAGCCAGTAGCAGGACATCCACATATTGAAGCAGTGTGACTTTGGGGTGCGTAGTTCTGAAGTTGTTGAGATTTCTGTGGAGGGCTGAATCAAAGAGAGTGGGGGAATTTTTGAACCCCTGTGGGTGTTTAGTCCAAGTTAGTTTACCAGACGTTCCAGTTTCTGGGTCTACCCAGTCGAAAGCAAACAGAAACTGACTATCTTTATGCAGAGTCAAGCAAAAGAAAGCATCTTTTAATTCCAGAAGAGTATACCATTTTCACTCGGCTACAGCAAACGGTTTATTGGGGGTCCAGCATGCTGGGGCTAAGAGCTCACATGAAAAGAGTAGAGAGCCCTGAGAACAGCTTAAAGAGAGCTTATATACTTTTCTTGGAGAGGGCATGGAAGGAAATTTTTGATGGGTCAGGGCGAGTGGGTGGTTTGCATGCAACGAGGTGAGGGAGTACATTCTGCAGTTTGGCAGTTGGGGACAGCACATTCTGGGAACAAAATTAGCAAACAGTTCTCAAGATTTCAACAGTGTTTTGTTAAGCATACAGAAAAACAGGAAGTGACAAGTACCTATTGTATTAACCTTTCACCAAAGCAAAATGCAAAGTGAGCATGGAATACTAAAATCAACCATGTCCAGATTGCCTAATGCTCTGAAATTTCAATCCTATTCGTGTCTACATATTTGTTTCTTCCTAAGATTATACATTCAACTTCAACCATGTTGAAAATGTCTAATCCTATCACTCACCTTATACTTTGCCTGATTTTCTAATGTCTCTATTGATATCTTTTTCCTACATATTTTCTCCAGTTCATCATTGTGAATGACTTTTCACATGTGCTAATATTTACATTCACTCTCTAAACGAAACAATATTGCTAATGAACTTTTGGTCCGATTCCTATACTCACCCTTTTTACTAAACCTACCGACTATCTTTCTAATCCTACGGACTATTCATTTTTGACTGGATGTTCTCTTCTACATTCAATCATCCAAGGTACAAGGTCCTATGCCATTGCATATCGATTTATCTGAGACATCTGTGCAGAACATAATTCAAAGCTAAGTATCCCACTAAAGGGCCCAATGCCCTTCAGGGCTTCAAATCGTACCTAGATTTTCTGGTTTCATACTTATATTTCACCGATATATTCTTGTGAATATTGCAGGTTCCCAATACCATTATTCATTCCGCAGAATGATGCCTAACCCAAATTGAATATGTTATTAACCCTAACCATACACTGTTCTCTCAATCTAACTTTACAGAAGAGCATAGACAGAGTTGGTCTTACAATACAGGCATGTAGGTGATCTTCCAATTGCTGAGAACCTCAAAGGTTGATGCAGAAATGATCCCAGGAGAAGATGTAGGCAGATATAAAGGACCTGAGAGAGCAAAAGTCATCTTCCATTGCAAACAACCTGGTCAGGATGAAACGATGTGTCTGAATCAGCCTCTCTCTTCTTAATATAAAGAAGATGGACCAAACCAGCCCTGTGTGGAGAGCTTCTCCTCGGTCCCTATGGTTTATTTACCATTCTAACTTGTGAAAGTGCCACAGGAAGTAGGGGCAGCCACTATCTGAAGGAACCCTTGGAAGCCACTGTTAGGACAAAGTGGTTGCCAAGGCAGTGACCTCACTCCGTTCCTGAAGGAATTGACCTAAGTCACATCTTTGGTGATGGAACTCCCTGAACTTGTTATCCAGGAAGCCAGGCACACAGACCCAGTCCCAGTCCCAGTCCCAGTTGGCTCACTTGTTTGGATTTACCAAGGACAGAGTCTGTCTTTCTTGATACCTAATGATTTGAGGATGGCCAAATGCAAGTAGAGCTCTGAAGACGGGCCTTTCCGGAGAAAGCAGGTAGTGGTCAGCCCAGGCTCCTGACAACTTCACAGAGTTGGACAAGGAGACCGGATCTGAGACAGGACAGGCCATTTCGGGGGAACATAGTATGGTCCACCAGTCAGAGGACACTCTGGAAAGTCACAGACTCACTTGGGGGAAGGAGGGGCCTTTGTGAATGTGGGTGTGAGTTTGTGGATTTGTCTCATGTTCTCAGAATAGGTAGGAAAGTCAGTATGTTTGGTTAGGAGTGGACTGTTTCTAGAAAGTCGTTTGACAAGGTGAGTGTTTCTATGTCTGTGTATCTCACTGTGTCCGTGGTTGAAAAATTAGAAATAAGAATTCATCAATGGATGTGTCCTGTCTAGTAGAAAGCTTCCCAGCATTCATCCTGCCCATTTTAGGAATGGATTGCAGATTTCATTATTGATGGGCAACACCTACTATCTTCCCAAGATCCTGTTTTCTTCCTGAATTCTGGCCACTCTCCAGAATAGGCTCATGGTTTTGTGTCCAAGATATGTACGACCTCCAAGCTCTGTGACATGGCCATGTACTGGATAGCTGAAGGAAATGCGAGCATCTCAGAAAACTCAGATATCAGTGTGACCAGGAAAGTCTCAGTGGAGAAACCCTGCTTTGGGCCTTTTGCTAACCTATTTGCCTGTTGCCATGAATATCAGGAAGGTCTTTGCCTCAGGCCAGCCCTTTGTGAATCCTGAAGAAAACTGTTTTCAAATGGTAATGAATGGGCATCACCTGTGGCTCTTTGCTTAAATGCTTTGTAAAGGGATGTGTCTGAATCTGCCTCTTTGCCCTGTGTGAGGTAGTGGCTTAGATTCTCAGCACCAGTTGGATCTAAAGAAAAATCCAATGTGTGCATCCAAAACCAAAATGCAAAAAAGATCAGTCATGGTGTATGAAGTCTCTCTCCTTCCTCTTTTAGGTTCCTGACCTCCATCAAGTGAGAATAGGGATCCTTTGGGACAAATGAGATCTTTCAAGCCCTGCAGAGATGATTGGGTTTTCTCATGACTCCAAATCACATGAAGAAACTATACCTGACAGTCAGTAGGCCTCAAATTGGAGAAGCAGAGCAGTATTAACGGCAGACCTATGTGATCAATCCTGGTTCACAGAAAGGGTGTCCAGGCTACCCTGTGGTTAGGCAAATGAAGGGAAAGAGACCTTATTTTGGAAACTCTCTTAGGCTGTGACATTCATGGAAACATCCAGCCAGAGGTTATGATGAATGTATATATGGAAGAAGATGAGGGCCTTGGGGGAGTGTTTTGGTTTTAATTGTGGTCATTTGTGTGGAGTTTGGAAGAGATGACTGGGTCCACCTGGGCTTGAACTCTGATGTGATTCCCCTCAGAGACTGAGTTCTGTAACTGACCTCAGAGAAGTAATTGCTTTGGAATGGGATATGTCTTAATCAGCCTCTTGGCCCTGTGTGAGGCTGTGGCTTTGATTACCAGCACCGTAAGGATCTAAAAAAAGATCCCATGTCTGCTTCCAAAACCAAAATGACCAAAATTGCAGTCATTGTTGATGAAGTCTCTCGCCTTCCTTTGTAAGGATCTGAAAGAATAAAAGAAATTGAAATTGAAACGTAAAGAACCAGGTTCTGTAAAGTATCCAGGCTGCACTCAGAGCCTGAAATTCCTGTGGCAGTTAAGACAATTCCTGGAACTGCCCTTTAGATGTGTGTTGAAATCTACCCTGACCACCTAGTTACTTAACAACCTCTTCTCAAAAACCGTGCAGCTCAGCACATATACATCTCAGGGCTTCAACCAATTATTTTAAATGTATACCCCTTCTCAGGGCTAACCAATAACACCCTGCCTGAACTATTCCCACCAATGAATGTGCAAATCATGTTTTAGAGTTGTTATTTGATTTTCCCACGGTATACGGTGATTTGCTAAAGGAAGCTATGATGTATGTTAAGTCCCTGCCCTCTCTAAAGAATGTATATAAAATCTGCTCATGTTGTTCTCGGGGCTCTTTGTTCCTTGCTCCTCTGAAGTGAGCTCTGAGCCCCAGCATGCTGGACCCCCAATAAACCCTTTGCTGTTTCATGAGAAATTCTCTTGGTGGTCTTTTCCTCCGACGTTCGGCCCACCTTTTCATCTGGAGGCCCTAGCTGAGAAATCCAGCAGTGACGAAAAAAAGACCCCAACGGACTCCTTTCAGAGTAAGTAAGGTGCCTCTTTCTGGTTTCAGGTTTCAGGTTAGGGCTTGGCAAAATGGCTGTCGGTGAAGAACATTAGCTCTCTGCGACGGTGGCTGACAGATGTGTCACCGAGCCACAGGCCACGTCCCTGGGGGACACTCCAGAGGACTCGGGAAATAGAGGATTAGTAGTTTCCTCAACTCGGTTATTTTTTGCTTCACCATTCGGTTTTCCAGCCCATCAGGTTTTGCTGGCAACTCAGTTTTGTTCATTGTCAGGAACTCATGTTGAGTTTACTGTCTGTCTTTATTGTCTAACCCATCATGTTTTGCCAGTTACTCAGTTCTAATCTTTGTCTTGGACTCATGTTAAAGGTTTACTGTTTGTCTTTGTCTGTGTCATGTTTGTGTATTCACTGTCCCTGTTTGAGTAACTCCCATTATGGGACATTATGGGACAAAGCACTTCCATGCCTCTGTCCCTTAACCTTGATCATTGGACTGATGTTCGCTCAAGTACCAAGAATCTTTCTTTTTCAGTAAAATGCCGGACCTGGCAGACTCTCTGTGCTTCAGAATGGCCCATCCTAGGAGTCGGATGGCCCCCAGAAGAATCCTTCCACTTCCCTCTAATCCGAAAAGTCAGAGATATTGTCTTTCACCGGGGCCACGTGGCCACCCAGATCAACAGCCATATACCCCTTGCCCCACGATCCTATCATTCCAACATTCTGCTCCTCCCCCTCTTCCCTCCATTCTGAGTCACAAGTCACTCCTCTCTCTCCTTATCCTCTACCCTCGCTCCCCAACCCACAACATGTTCCAGATGATCCTCCCGCCGCTGACTCAGCCTCTCCGCCGCTAGAGGCAATTGGGCCAGACCCAAGCCCTCCAGGGGACTTCCCCGCAGCAGCAGCAGCCCCTGCTCCCCTGAAGGAAGCTGGGCCACCTAAAAAAACCCGCAGGAGATGGATAATAGAAAACTCGGAAGCCCCTGTGATGCTCCCTCTCCATCCCTACGGGCCCATGAACCGACCCAACTGGGACCCCCAACACCTTTAAATGTAGGTAGCATCTGTCCACTTATCGCCGTTCTCTAATAGTGGGTCTCTGAGCGGCCGCCAGAGTGCCGACTAATTTGTCCAAGGTAAGAGAGATTATCCAAGGGCCTAATGAGTCTCCTTCTATGTTTCTGGAGAGAATTATGGAAGCCTATAGGAAATATACTCCTTTTGATCCTCAGGCAGAAGACCAAAAGGCATCTGTTGCAATGGCCTTTATCGAGCAGACTGCCCTAGATATTAAGAGAAAGTTACAACGTCTAGATGGATTATAAGATATGACCTTAAGAGATTTAGTCAGAGAAGCTGAGAAAGCATATTATAAGAGAGAAACTGAGGAGGAAAGAGAATAGAGGAGAGAGAGAAGGAAAGGGAACAAAAGAAGGAGGAAAGAAGCAAATGGCAGAGTAAAGCATTGCCTAAGGTTCGGGTCACAGCAGCAAATAGGCCAGAAGTTAAAAAGCAGGGATACATAAAGGGTTACCTGGGCCCACGCCAAAGGCTGCCCCTGGCCTCAAATCAATGTGCCCACTGTAATAAAAAAGAACACTGGGCCAAAGAGTGCCCCCAAAAGAAGCAGCCACGCCAGCCCGCCGTGCTGACTCTAGAAGAGGACTAGAAAATTCGGGGCTCAGATCCCCTTCCCCAGCTCATAGTAACATTTGAAGTTGAGGGGAACACAGTGAACTTTGAAGTGATTACAGGAGCAGTATACTCAGCCCTTAAGACTTCACTGGCCCCCCTATCAATTAAATGGTCCCTAGTTCAAGGGGCTAATGGCAGTAGATATCGGGCTTGGACAACTAAGATGAACATGGACCTCGGAAAGGGAAAAGTCCACCACTGTTTCCTAGTAATTCCAGAATGCCCGGCCCCATTGATGGGCAGGAATCTGCTTACCAAACTCAGGACTAGAATAACCTTTAAACCTAATGGTCCCCAAGTGGAGGTTCTATAGCGTTCAGTATAAACTCCCATAGTCACATCTTTGACTATGTCCGTAGAAGATGAACATCAACTCTTTGCGCCCCATAGGACTAATCAAACAGGCAAACTACCCCATAAATGGATAAAAGATTATCCTAATGCCTGGGCAGAAACTGCTGGGTTAGGTCTAGCCATCAACAACCTCCAATAGTAGTAGAATTAAAAGCCTCTTCGTCTCCAATTAGTGTTAAACAATATCCTCTAAGCAAAGAAGCTAAGGATGGGATAAGGCCCCATATTCATAAATACCTGGCTCTTGGGGTCCTAAGGCCCTGTCAATCAGCCTGGAACACCCCCCGGTACCAGTAAGAAAGCCAGGAACTGGGGACTACCGTCCTGTTCAAGACCTAAGAGAGATCAACAACAGAGTGCAGGACATTCACCCCACAGTACCCAATCCATATAATTTGCTTAGCACTCTGAATCCGTAGCGGAAATGGTACACTGTGCTGGACTTAAAAGATGCTTACTTCTGCTCACCTCTACATAAGTACTGTCAGTTGCTGTTAGCTTTAGAGTGGATAGACCCAGAACCTGGAACATCTGGCCAACTAACCTGGACTAGACTCCCACAGGGGTTCAAAAAATACCCCACTCTCTTTGATGAAGCCCTCCACAGAGACATCAATGACTTCAAAACTGCACACCCCGAAGTCACCCTACTCCAATAGTGGATGATCTTCTACTCGCAGCCGACACCAAGGAGACCTATGAGTCTGGGACCCAAGCACTATTATTCGAGCTTGCTCGGCTTGGATATAAGGTTTCTGCCAAAAGGCCCAAATTTGTCAGCAAGAAGTAATCTTCCTGGGTTATTCTCTCAGGGGTGGCAAACGATGGCTCCCTGAGCCCAGAAAAAAAACTGTTGTGCAGATACTGCCCCAATCTAATAAGAGAAAACTCAGAGAGTTTCTTGGGACTGCCAGCTTTTGCAGGTTATGGACTCCTGGGTTAACATCTTTGGCTGCCTTTTTATACCCGCTGATAAAGGGGGATGCCCACTTCCAATGGACCCCTGAGCACCAACAAGCTTTTGATAATGTCAAAAAAAGATGCTGCTATCTGCTCCGGCCTTAGCACTCCCAGATGTAGAAAACCCTTCTCTCTCTACATCGAGGAAAAGAAAGGAATAGCACGGGGAGTGCTCACTCAGTCTTTTGGACCTTGGAAAAAGCCGGTAGCGTATTTATCCAAAAAACTGGACCCAGTGGCTAGCGGGTGGCCCCATTGCTTAAGTGCTATAGCAGCGGCAGCAAAAGATGCTCATTAATTAACGTTGGGAGAGAAGCTAACCATTATATCCCCCCATGCCCTGGAGAGCATGATCTCTTAGCCTCCAGAGAGGTGGCTATCAAACTCCAGAATAAACCACTACCAGAGCCTCTTGCTTGACAAAGACAGAATAACGCTGGGACCCCCTGCTCCACTCAACCCAGCTACACTGCTGCCAGAAGAATCATCAGGACCCGTCACTCATGAGTGTCAACACATACTGGCAAGGAAACCAGTATACAACAAGACTTGAAGGATCAGCCACTGCCTCGCCCTGAAGTCGTATGGTTTACGGATGGCAGCAGCTTCCTCCAAGATGGTAAGCAGCGGGCTGGAGCAGCAGCAGTTAGCAAAACTAATTTCATCTGATACTCTGGTCTCCCAGAAGGGACATCAGTCCAAAAAGCAGAACTGATTGCCCTTATGAAAGCATTGGAACTAGCAACAGGCAAAAGGGCCACCATATAAACTGTTAGCCACTATGCATTTGCCACTGTTCATATGCACGGGACTATTTACCAACAATGGGGGCTATTAACCTCTGCCGGGAAAGAAATAAAGAATAAAGATGAGATCCTCCACCTTCGCTCAGCAGTGCAGGGCCATAAGGAACTAGCTATAGTGCACTGTCCAGGGCACCAGAAGAGAAACAATCCCGTGGCAGTTGGAAACAGAAGGGCAGATGAGGAAGCTTAATTGGCAGCCCTAAACGGAGTGACTCTGTTAACTTTTTTCACACCGGGGGGAACAAAAATCAGGAGACTTGGCCGCCCTGGAACATTCAGGCAACTTATCATCTGAGGAGACAGATAGAGAACTCTGGGACCCTACAGAGCCAAGTTTACAATTTCAAAAAGCCCACCTTTATGTCAAAGATGTACACCAGCTCAACCACTTAGGCTCAAAGAAGTTATAAGCACTCTTAAAGGACCGAATAAAGGACTTATTATTGACTGACTCACAGAGGAAAAAAATAGCTGAGCTGGTGACTAGAGCTTTTCAAGTCTTCCAATTAGTTAATACTTTCCCATCCAAGAGTCCTGCAGGGATGCGCATACGAGGAACCAGACCAGGACAATTCTGGGAAGTGGACTTTACTCAAATTAAGCCAGCAAGGTATGGACTTAAATATCTCCTAGTCTTTGTAGATACTTTTTCAGGATGGGTCAAAGCCTTCCCCATGAAGAAAGAAACAGCTCAGATGGTGGTCAAAAAGATCCTAGAAGACAGTTTTCCAAGGTTCGGCCTGCCTAAGGTAATAGGGTCTGATAACGGACCGGCATCCATGGCCAAGGTAAGTCAGGGATTTTCCAGGACCCTGGGGATTAATTGGAAGTTATATTGTGCTTATAGACCCCAGAGCTCAGGACATATAGAAACGATGAATAGAACCATCAAAGAGACTTAACGAAATTAATCTTGGAGACCGGCATAAAAAATTGGACTATGCTCCTCCCTCATGCACTTTTTCGTGCAAGAAATACCCCTCCGCCTCTTTGTGTAACCTCACCCCTTATGAAATTCTCTACGGTGCCCCTCCTCCATTAAGGGACCTAACCCCAACTCTGAGATTAATGATTCCTTCAACACCCCCTTGCTAGACAGACTTAAAGCCCTTGAACAAACCCAGCACCCAGCGATACCTGTGAAAACAGTTGGCCACTGCTTATCATCCTGGAGACGAGGGAACTCCACATTGATATCAAGTGGGAGACTTCGTCTACATGAGACAGTGTCAGGTGTCATCCCTGGAACCCTGCTGGAAAGGACCATACCAGGTGCTGCTTATAACACCTACAGTGGTGAAAGTGGATGGGATCACTTCCTGGATCCATACCTCCCATCTCAATCCTGCGCCCTCTCCAGACTCTGGCTGGAAACTGGAACAGACTGGTAACCCTCTCAAGTTGCATGTCCGTGCTGTGGGTAGGGCTATGGATTCTTCCCCTGACCACCAGCAGTCCTAATCCCCATTAGCCTGTTCAGCAACAATGGCAAGTTTTATAAATCCTACTGGGCAAGTAGTGTGGTCTATTTCACATACAGCCCCCTTATGGACTTGGTGGCCATCTCTCCACACGGATATTTGTCAGCTTGCCATAGGCCTCTCTGACTGGGATCTCCCTGACATAGTGGACCCCACACAGATGCCACTCAAACCCAAACCAGGGCAACATATACCAACTTACCCCATGAATTATTGATGTCATCTCCCCCAGCTCAGGTGTAAACTAGCCAGTCTTGTGTATTAAGTGTGCCCAGCTGATTTCTGAAGTCACAAACAGGCCCAAACCTGTGGAGGACCCAGTGACTTTTATTGTAGATCTTGGGGTTGTGAACACACGGGACCTACATTGTGAAACGCAAACTCCCCAGACAGTATGATTTGGGTAGGATGAAATGACATCTGGATTGATCCCAATAAATGTGCCGCTATCCAAGTGGTGTCAAAAACTTGCTGTGGAAAAAATAGTCTATGTTACCCCCTCAATATAACTTTCACTTCCAAAGGAAGGGGCTACCTCAGAACAACATGGCCTATGGGAAATACTTGGGGAATGCGATTCTATATTAATGGCCCTGGTTATGACTTTGGTCTCTGGTTCACCATCCAGCTTAAAAAGGAAGAAAATCCCACAGCAATAGGGCCCAATCCCCTCAAGTCAGGAATTAAGCCTCCTCAACCTCCCATGCCTAGATCTACCAAAACCCCTCTACCATCTCATACTTCGCAGTTTCCATCTTTGCCTACTTCCCCAGTCCAGAGTACAGCTGATTCCTCCCCCTGGGAACTAATTAAAGGAACCTTTATGGTACTGAACTCCACACAGTCAGAACTCCTTGCATTTCAGCCCAGGTATTTGACAGCTCTGTACATTATTGTATAATGGTGCAGATACTCCCCAGGGTGCTCTATCATGATGCAGAATCCTTTGAAGGTCTACTAGGGGGATAACCAACCAGATTTTGCCGGGAGCCAGTGTCCCTTACTCTAGCCATCCTATTGGGGCTAGGAGCTGCTGCAGGAGTGGGTACAGGAACAGCTGATATTATCCATGGGTCACCACAAATGGCCTGATTAGAAACAGCAATAAATCAAGACTTGAAGACGTTAGAGACCTCCATCACACTTTTGCAGGAATCCTTAACCTCTCTCTCTAAAGTTGTTTTACAGAACAGTCAAGGATTATACCTCCATTTCATGAGGGAGGGGGGCCTCTGTGCTGTACTGAGAGAAAAATGCTGTTTTTATGCTGACCATACTGGAGTTGTAAAATAATCCATGAGTAAATTGAGAAAATTCCTTGTAGAGCACCAGAGAGAAAGGGAGATTCAACAAGTGTGGTTTGAGTCATGATATACCCAGTCCCCCTGGTTAACTACACTCCTATCAGCCTTAGCTGGACCCCTGATCATGCTTATGGTGTTGATAACTGTGGGACCTCGTTTGCTTAACTACATAGTTTTCTTTCTCCAGGCTCAGATTGGGCAGGTAAAACTCATGGTAATCAGACAGAAATACACTTCACTGGCAGAAATAGAATGTGAGACCCCACAATAATTATGATTCATTACTTTTAAGATTAAAAGTAGGCAGAAAAAGGAGTGAGAAATGAAAGAATTAATGAAATTGAAATTGAAACGTAAAGAAACAGGTTTTGTAAAGTTTACAAGCTGTGCTCAGAACCTGAAATTCCTGTGTCAGTGAAGACAATTCCCGGAACTGCCCGTTAGATGTGTTGAAATCTTCCCTGACCACCTAGTTACTTAACAACCCCTTCCCAGAAACCGTGCATGTCAGCACGTATACATCTCAGGGCTTCAACCAATCAGTTTAAATGTATACCCCTTCTCAGGGCTGACCAATCACCCCCTGCCCGAACTGTTCCCGCACATGAATGTGCTAATCATGTTTTACAGTTGTTATTTGATTTTCCCACAGTATATGATTGTCGCGACCCCTTGCCCGCAAGGAAGACGCAACTCAGAAATCTTCTTTCAGCAGTTTATTCAGGCCTTGATTAAAGTATCTTCTAGTGACCCCCCTCCTCCCGAGCGCCCAAGCACAGTCTAATAAAGCCTCCCACGTACCAATCTTAAGCCGCCACGTGGATCTTTCTCATAGGGTAGCAAGGGATAGCGTGCCAACTCTCCATAAAAGGAGTTGCTTACTACAGGCCACAGTGGAAGCCGGCGCCATCTTCTAATGGCGGCCACAATCTACAACCATGGCTTACCACAGTTCCCCCTTCTATTTTATAAAACAATGCAGGCGAAAGTAGAGGTCCTATCCCACTGTGCAGAAGCGGCTGCAATGTATGGTTCAGTCCTAAGGAGGCGCCTTCCCCAGACCTGACCCCATATCAGCCGACGCCTTTTTTCGTAGGGCGGGGGCGTGGACGTCAAACCCGCATGCAATAGGACATGCTTTCCTTGAGGTCCGTTGAGGGATCACTCAAGTGCAGTGCTTTGCCTCGCATCCTGCATCTTGACGACGGCGAGAAGTAGGGCAACACAGGTAGCCTGGTAACAATAACAAATTTTTAGTTGGCAACACAATCCCTAAGCCCCAGAGGAAAGTAAAGAGTCTGTAGCCGAGAAGAAAGACCAGTCCTAAAACCCATCTGCGTGCAATGGTAACAAGACCTGCAGAGTGCAAGGGCTATTCAGTACTGGGGGAGAATAAGAAAGAGGACATGCCAATCCCAGTGCACTGTGAAATTAACTTGGGGTGCAATGGCCATGCCCAGAAAATCACTGTTTAAGATGCGCAAGCCAGATTTGCGGAGACATGCCATTTTCCAAGGCCGCAAGAGCCTATACAATCATAGCCTTCTCCTGTGTATGGCGAGTTTTAAGGCGACAGAGAAGCCACAAACAAAGTATAATACCGAAGCAACACATTGCCCCCAAAATGCCCACTCCCACCCACTCCTTAAAGAAGGAAAAGGCAGAAGATAGCCAACTGGTGAATTGACCCAAAGTCACTGGTTCGACACAGGTACTATTCAAAACAGCAATTTGAGTTATTTGAGATTGGAGTAAGTTTTCTGCTTCAATGGACCAGGTTCCGGATAAATATTTCCCGATGATGTGGGAGGCATTCCTGGAATCATTAAATCTGACAGAGGTTATACATAAATGTGCACGTTGATCAACACAACCTAAATATACTAGATCAGACAATTTCTCAACTTGATCTTGAAGCAGATTTATCCTTTGATTAGCAGCCAGAATCCCAGATAAAATGTGTTGATTAATTCTACTTTGAGATTTACGTATGGTGGATGTTTGTTGAATAACCTCATTAAGAGTGGCAGCAGTTTGTACTTGGCTGGCCATGGCTACTCCAGCTGTAACTGCTGCAGCAGCAGATACCGCCACAGCTGTCACTATAACTGCCATAATACCAAAATCTTTACGGGCTCTAATCAGTTCAACAATAGGAAAAGATTCCGGATCCACAGTAACTGGGATCGGGACAAAGGTTGGAATTTTCATAATCACTGCCACAGTCCAAAAGCCATTCCAACACTCAGTTAAATAACAGGTAACATTAGAACAATTAAGCATCCCCTGTGATGTATCATTAGCCAAAAGAAACAGGAACGGAGATTGGAGACAGACTGCTGCAGAGGAAAACGTAGCATTACTTAATTGTGAGTTATGTGAAATATTTCCAAGTCTCCTACCTCGATCCGAGTCTTGGATACTACCAGAAACATTAAACAACCAGCTTTTGACTCCTCGTAATTGAGCCAAAGTGGAGATATCAGCTGTGGCTCCCTTTTCATTGGAAATTAACCATTGAAACCAAGACCAACCTGTTCCTATAGAGGAATTACAGTTGGAAGAATTATATAAGTATCTTTTATGAGAGGGGGAAAAAGAGAAACCCTTAGAGACCTGATGTTTCTCCCAAGAGTGATCTTGACAAGGCGTGAATGTTCGGGGGGGTATCCTGTTTGTTGATTAGCAAACTTGCCTTGTCCCAAAAGCATATCCTTATCCTAGGCAGGGCGTCTCGCTGCATGATTTTGAGCAGCTTGCTCTACTGCACCCTCTAGCATAAATGCTCTCCAATCCAAAATTTCCCTGGGGAGACACAAGCGCAGACTAGATTAGCCCAATCTGAAGGAGTCATACAAAATCTAGCAAGTCCCTCCACCTGAGTAAGGGTGAAAGCGGCATCCACGCCATAAGTGCGGACAGATTCCGCCAAGGTTTTAATTATCTTAAAGTCTAAAGGCTCATGATATCTTCCCCTGTTATTGTCCTGAAATACAGGGTATGAAAGTCCCATATCTGTATTAACTGTCCTGCAAACTTGCGCATGATAAGATCTCCCGGAATTTTGGCTCCCCCCCACATACGGGGGTGGGGCAACCGGCACCATATCTTTTTCGAGATATTCTACCTCCTCCTCCTCAGAGTGTTGTTGACCAATATTGGATCCCGTCCCCTTTTTACAGTATGCCTGCGTGCCCTGTATCCCTTGTTTCTTTTTCTTCATTTTTATCTTGCGTAGTTGTTGTAGGAATATATCAAGGTCCTCAGAACTCTCTGAGCCGCTTGTGTTCGCAGGCGTTTTTAATTCAGCCAAGTCTGGGTAGAGCCTTCTCCTATTTTTAGTTTCAGGCTCTTTTGCCTTCTCACTACTCTTACTCCCAATGCTCTCTGCCACTTCACTATGTGATCCTTCAGACTTTTCCTCATGTAGTTGCTCAAGAACAGCTTGACCCTCACTCACAGCTTCCTGGCATTTACTATCTACTATACATCCTCTAACTAACTTACAAAGTGGTATAACACCACCCTCTAAGGTGCCTTGTTCACGAGCGAAATCTAGATCTTTCCCTAATTTGTCCCAGCTAGGTATAGTAAGGCTGCCCGAAAACGCAAACCACGGTGCAGCAATATCTGTCTTCTGTAAAAATCTCTGTAAAGTACTACGTTTCACTTCTAGTCCCTTGGAACGTAACAGGCCATGTAGGACCAGGAGAAGCAGACTTGAAGATGTGGCACCCATGACACAACAAAAGACACACAAAAAACAAAAGTGAAAGTACACAGTGCAGCTGCAATAAAATGTAACGCTCTCTCTTGCTTTACAGAGGAGCTGCCCCGCTTTGATCGTGGATCCCACTTACCTGGGACTAATCCCCGCTTTGATCGTGGATCCCACTTACCTGGGACTAACCGGTGCACCACACCTGACTACTGAAAGTTCTGGTTCCCGGGTCTCGGCACCACTTGTCGCGACCCCTTGCCCGCAGGGAAGACGCAACTCAGAAATCTTCTTTCAGCAGTTTATTCAGGCCTTGATTAAAGTATCTTCTAGTGACCCCCCTCCTCCCGAGCGCCCAAGCACAGTATAATAAAGCCTCCCACATACCAATCTTAAGCCGCCACGTGGATCTTTCTCATAGGGTAGCAAGGGATAGCGTGCCATCTCTCCATAAAAGGAGTTGTTTACTACAGGCCACAGTGGAAGCCGGCGCCATCTTCTAATGGCAGCCACAATCTACAACAATGGCTTACCACATATGTTGATTTGCTAAAGGAGGCTATGATGTATATAAAGTCCCTGCACTCTCTAAAGATTGTATATAATATCTTCTCAAGTTGTTCTCGGGGCTCTTTGTTCTTTGCTCCTCTGAAGTGAGCTTTGAGCCCCAGCATGCTGGACCCCAATAAACCATTTGCTGTGGCATGAGACAATAGGTGCTTGGGTTTTCTCATGTCTCCAAATCATATAAAGAATCTATACCTGACAGTCAGTAAGCCTCAAATTGGAGAAGCAGTGCAGTATTAGCGGCAGGGCTATTTGATCACTCCTGAATCAAAGGAAGGGTGTTCAGGCCACCCAATGCCCTTCTGGACTTCAAATATTACCTAGATTTCTGTTTTCATACTTATATTTCACCAGTAAATTCTTGTAAATATCGCAGGTTCCCAATACCTTAATTCATCCCACAGAATGATTCCTAAACCAAATCGAACCTGTTATTACCCTTAAACATGCAATATTTCCTCAATCTAACTTAACAGAAGAACAAGGATATTGTTGGTCTTACAATACAGAAATATAGGGGATCTTCCACCTGCTGAGAACCTCAAAGTTCCATGCAGAAATGATCCCTGAAGAAGATGTAGACACCTATGAAAGACCTGAGAGAGCAAAAGTCAACTTCCATGTAAAACAACCTGGTCAAAATGAAGGGATGTGTCTAAAAGCCTCTCTCTTCTTAATGTAGATTAAATCGACCAAACCAGGCCTGTGTGGAGAGCTGTTCCCGGGTGCCTATGGTTGATATACCATTCTATCTTGTGAAAGTGTCACAGGAAGTATGGGCAGCCTCCATCTCATGGAATCCTTGGAAGCAACTGTTAGGACAAAGTGGTTGCCAAAGCAGTGACCTCATTCAGTTCGTGAAGGAAGTGACCTATCACACTTCCTTGGTGATGGAACTCTCTGAACTCGGGATCCAGGAAGCCAGGCACCCAGAGCCAGTCCCAGTCCCAGTTCCAGTGGTCTCATTTGTTTGGATTTACCAAGGACAGAGTCAGTCTTTCTTAGTACCTACTGAAGTGAGAATGGCCAAATGCCAGGAGAGCTCTGAAGAGGGGCCTTTTCTGAGAAAGCAGATAGTGGCTCAACCATGGCTCCTGACAACTTCACAGAGTTGGCAAAGAAGACCAGTTCTGAGATAGGACAGGCCATTTTGGTGGAACATAGTATGGCCCAAAAATCAGAGGAAACTCAGGATACTCACAGACATACTTGGGGGAAGGAGGTTCCATTGTGGGTGTCGGTGTGAGTTTGTGGTTTTGTCTCATGTTCTGAGAATAGGTAGGAAAGGCGGTTTGTTTGTTTGGACTGGAGTGTTTCTAGAAAGTCGTTTGACAATGCGAGTGTTTCTATGTCTGTGTATCCCACTGAATCTGTTTTTGTAGACATTTGAAAAGCGAATGCATCAATGGTTGTGTCCTGTCTAGTAGAAAGCTTCCCCGCATTCATCTTGCCAAATTAAAGAATCAAGAGCTGCTTGCCTTATGGATGGGCAACACCTATTATCTTCCTAAGTTCCTCTTTTCTTCCTGAATACTGGCCACTCTCCAGAATAGCCTCATGGTATTATTTCCAAGATATGTACCACCTCCAAGCTCTGTGACATGATCATGTACTGGATAGCTGAAGGGAATGAGAGCATCTCAGAAAACTCAGATATCAGTGCAACCACTAAAGTCTCAGTGGAGAAACACTACTTTGGACTTTTGTTCTGTTGTCCTGAATGTCAGGAAGGTGTTTGCCTCAGGCCACCCCTGTGTGAAACCTGAAGAAATCAATTTTCAAATGGAAAAGGATGGGCGTCACCTGTGGCTCTTTGCTTAATTGCTTTGGAAATGGATGTGGCTGAATCAGCCTCTTTGCCCTGTGTGAGGCAGTGGCTTAGATTCTCAGCACCTGATGGATCTAAAGAAAGTTTCCAAGTGTGCATCCAAAACCAAAATGGCCAAAAGAGCAGTCATTGTGGATGAAGTCTCTCGCCTTCCTCTGTAAGCTTCCTGACCTCCATCAAGTGAGAATAGGGATCCGTTGGGTCAAACCAGTTCTTCAAAGCTCGGCAGAGGCTAGCCAATAGGTGCTTGGGTTTTCACAGGACACCAATTCACATAAAGAATCTATACCAGACTGTCAGTTGGCCTCAAACTGGAGAAGCAGAGCAGTATTGAAGAAGGGCTATTTGATCACTCTTGGTTCACAGGAAGGGTGTCCAGGCCACCCTGACTTTAGGCAAATGAGGGGCAAGGGAGCTTATTTTGTACACTGTCTTGGGCTGCGCCCGTCATGGAAACCTCTAGCCAGAGGTTATTCAGAGTGTCTATGTTGAAGAAGATGAGGGCCATGTGGGAGTGTTTTGGTTTTAATTGTGGTCATTTGTTGGTGGTTGGAAGAGAATCCTGGGTCAACCTGGGCTGGAATTCTGGTGTGATGCCCCTTAAAGACTGAGTTCTGGAACTGACCTCAGAGAAGTATTGCCATTAATTGTGTTGGGATTTTAGGCGGCCATGCATGAGAGTCGCCATTGGAAACTGAGATCTAAGCCTGGGGTGGCTATTCACCAAGCACTGTCAATCTCAGCCAGGACATCACATGATTTTATTATGAAAGACTTGGCAGCCATTGTTGACAGTCAAAACACACATGGACCTCACATTGTAGACCTCAATGGGCCTGGCTTCATGTGGCCTTTTGGCCACACTTTGGGAAGCCTTGCCTCTGAGAATTCTCCAGAGGTTTCCTTGAAATGTGCTTCCTAAAAATTTAATGGTTCCTGAATGAATTGAAACCCACAGTTTCTCCAACTTCATCCTTGAAAAATTTCTAGATAAATACCATGAAATTTTTGAAATTTCCATGACCAGGTGGCACTGGAGAACCTTTGGATGTCCTGTTGCTGATCAAGAGTGTACCAGACAGTGCCTTCCTTGACTGGGTTTCATGAAAATGGTGTAGAACAGAGCTGCCAGTATGGTGGAGCCTGCTGAGTAGTGGGCCCAGAGCTGTGGTGTGCAGTTGTGTGATAAAACATCTGTGGTGGGGTCATGTGGATCTTAGTTCGGCTTCCAAATGCTTGTGATTGACATGGTGCAGCCAGCAGACTTTTGTATATTAAGCCATCTTGTTAGATGGAGAGTTTTCAGGGCAATGTTCAGAATCAAGTTGCTACGGTCAAGGGGGCAAGCAATGTGGCATAGAAGCCTGATTGGTGCATTCTCCATCAGACCCTTACCCACCACACGTGACAGAACTCCCTCCAGCACTGTGTTCCAGTTGAACTCCTTGTATTTTGTGAAGCAAATACCAAACTCCCAGTGCAGCAACAAGAAACACAACAAAATTGGAGAATGACCAAATGGCTTCACAGTCTACACGGAAAGATTCTTAGACCCCAGTGGCCACAGCTTACCCA
This sequence comes from Callospermophilus lateralis, assembly GCF_048772815.1. Lineage (NCBI taxonomy): Eukaryota > Metazoa > Chordata > Mammalia > Rodentia > Sciuridae > Callospermophilus > Callospermophilus lateralis. Next base: position 517,843 of record NW_027512203.1, read on the forward strand.
CAAAGAGAGAATTCAGCACTGCTGCCTCATGTTCATTGGAAAATAAGAAACCATGTCCTCCATGTAACATAGATGCATACACAGCTTTGATGATCTCACTACAAAGGAAGCTAAAGCTCGTGAAAACAACATATATTTCAAGTGTACAATCTCAAAGACAGTTTCCCAGATGTCTTGAGGCCTGCACACTTCCATGTTTGTGGAGTGTTTACAGTCTCCATTACTTTTGGAAACTCCTCTACCACCTCCAGTGTTGTGAATTCCCGAGCATTTTCCATTCCAGATATGTATTCATAGATTTTCTAACTCTTCTCCTCTAATTGTATCTTACTTGGGGCGAAGGTAATGTCAAGGCATTGTTCTGGATGAGAGTGGGAAGAATTTTTTGTAGCACATATTTGCATACACATTGGATTCATTTTCCAATTATTCATTCAAAATACTTAATCCCTCATAGTAACCCACTCCCTACTAGACTCTGACTACAAATCCTAATATGATGGATAAAAATAGACCAAACCAAATTGAAATACAAGCAGTTCAGAGGATGCCAGGTGTACATTTGGACGTTCCTTTTGCATTATATATGGTAGGAGTTTTAAATCTAGTGAATTTTTTGTTGAAACACTTCTCCATGTGTTTTTAAAGTTAACAAATATGTGAATTCATGTCTCCATTTCTCTGTAGCCTAATCAGCACATATATTTTTATATGCACATATAGAATCCTACCTGGTACCACACGTACATTCTTGTGAGGTGGCTGACTTGGCAGATACAAATTGTAAGAAGAGATCACTCCTGTTAAACACTGTTGGAACTGAAAATTCAACCTATGCGTGAGTATCCTAGCTGAACAACATTATACATAAATTCATGTTCAGTAAAATGAATATTTTTAGATCTGTGGATGATATATATTTCATGGTGAATTTCATTTGGCTTGTATATTAATACTTTTTAATTTCTGTGTGTGCATTTTAATGTCTGTATATATATATTTTTTTTTCCAGAGTTTTCAAAATATGAAATAAATGTATCTTATTATGTACTCCCTAAATTCATTAATATTTATGTGCGTATTTATAATCAACTTTTCATAAGATTATTCTAAGACATATTCATCCTCCTGAAATACGTATTTGTTTCCTAGTACTGAAAACTAAGTTCAGTGAATTGTGCATACATATCCTAATATTTTTACACTAATTGACCCAGGTTAATATAAATGCAAGTAGATTCCTATGGGATATGATGTGTATTTTGACGTTCATTTTTTTTCAACACTTGTACATTACTATTTCCTCAGTTTATGCACATCATAAGATATATATTTCATCCACAAGTTCAGAAATTTAAAGGCTTTTGTTTCACTTTCAATCACTTCCTGCTTCAGAACACATGTATTCCTCCAGGTTACATGACTGGTTTTTCATGAGACTTCTTTCCAAACACATTATTTTCGAATTTCACAATTACCTTTGAAGCAAAACTCACACATTCTTCATGATAAACCATAACCCTAATATTACCATTAGATGTATAACTGGTTTGAATGAATGGATATATATCAATATAAGGTTTCCTGTATATTTTCAGATATCAACTCGAACCATTATTTAAGTTGGAACCAGTTATATTATTTATTTACATTATGGTCTATTCATGCATTATTTCTATATTCATAGACACAGTGTACACCTATTTGTATTCAAAATACTAATTTACACGTCTTCAAAATACTGTTCCTAGAAATGGTGAAAGAAATACTCATGTCACCTGATCTACGTATACATTTTATCACAGTAATATTCTGGAAACAAAAAGCAAATGTCACACTTATGATTGTACTAAAGCCTAAATGGAAATTGAACATGGATTACTAAAATCATCCATGTCCAGGTTGCCTATTGCTCTCAAATGTCGATCCTATTGGTGACTACATATTTGTTTCTTTCTAAGATTATATATTCAACCTCAAACCTGTTGAAAATGTCTAATCCTATTACTCACCTTATACTTTGCCTGATTTCCTAATGTCTCTATTGATATATATTTTCCCCAGTTCATCATTGTGACTGCCGCTTAACATGTGCTGATATTTACATTCACTCTCTACATGAAACCCTATTGCTAAAGACCATTTGGTCCAAATCCTATACTCACTCATCTTTCTAAAACTACCGACTATCTTTCTAATCCTACCAACTATCCCTTTTTGACTGCATGTTCTCTTCGACATTCAATCATCCAAGGTACAATGTCCTATACCATTGTATATTGATTTATCTGAGACATCTGTGCAGAAATTAATTCAAAGCTAAGTATCCCAATCAAGGGCCCAATGCCCTTCTGGGCATCAAATCTTACCTAGATTTCTGTTTTCATATTTATATTTCAACTGTATATTTTGTAAATATCGCATGTTCCCATAACCATTATTCATCCTGCAGAATTATTCCTAACCCAATCGAACATGTTGTTAACCCTAACCATACACTGTTCGCTCAATCTAACTTTACAGAAGAGCAGGGAAAGAGTTGATCTTCCAATACTGGATTGTAGGGTATCTTCCATCTGATGAGAACCTCAAAGGTCCATGCAGAAATGATACGTGGAGAAGAAGAAGGCAGCTATGAAGGACCTGAGAGAGCAAAAGTCATTTTCAATGTTAAACAACCGGGTCAGGATGAAGAGATGTATCTGAATCAGCCTTTCTCTTCTTAATGTACAGAAGATGGACCAAACCAGGCTTGTGAGAAGAGCTGTTCCCGGGTGCCTATTGTTGATATACCATTCTAACTTGTGAAACTGTCACAGGAAGTACAGGCAGTCTCCATCTACTGGGACCCTTAGAAGCAAATATCAGTACACACTTCCTTGGTGATGGAACACTCTGAACTTGGGATCCAGGAAGCCAGGCACCCAGAGTCAGTCCCAGTCCCAGTCCCAGTGGTCTCAAATGTTTGGATTTACCAAGGACAGAGTCAGTCTTTGTTGGTACCTACTGAAGTGAGAATGGCCAAATGCCAGGAGACCTCTGAAGAGGAGCCTTTTCTGAGAAAGCAGGTAGTGGCTCAACCATGGCTCCTGACAACTTCACAGAGTTGGTGAAGAAGACCAGATCTGAGACAGAACAGGCCATTTTTGGGGAACATAGTATGGACCACCAGTCAGAGGACACTCAAGATATTCACCAACATACTTGGGGGAAGAAGGTGCGGTTGTGGGTGTTGGTGTGAGTTTGTGGTTTTGTCTCTTTTCTGAGAATAGGTAGGAAAGACTGTTCGTTTGTTTGGACTGGAATGTTTCTAGAAAGTCGTTTGACAACGTGAGTGTTTCTATGTCTGTGCATTCCACTGTATCTGTGGTTGTAGACATTTGAAAAGCGAATGCATCAATGGTTGTGTCCTGTCTAGTAGAAAGCTTGCCAGCATTCATCCTGCACAATTAAAGAATGGAGAGAGGCTTGCCTTATGGATGGGCAACACCCACTATCTTCCTAAGTTCTTGTTTTCTTCCTGAATACTGGCCACTCTCCAGAATAGCCTCATGGTTTGGTTTCCAAGATATGTACCACCTTCAAGATCTGTTACATGGCCATGTACTGGATAGCTGAAGAGAATAGAAGCATCTCAGAAAACTCACATATCAGTGTGACCATTAAAGTCTCAGTGGAAAAACACTGCATTGGGCCTTTTGCTTACCTATTGTTCTGTTGTCCTGAATGTCAGGAAGATCTTTGCCCCAGGCCACCCCTTTGTGAAGCCAGAAGAAAAGAGTTTTCAAATGGAAATGAATGGGCATCACCTGTGGCTCTTTGCTTAATTGCTTTGGAAAGAGATGTGGCTGAATAAGCCTCTTTGCCCTATGTGAGGCAGTGGCTTAGATTCTCAGCACCTGATGGATCTAAAGAAAGTTTCCCAGTTTGCATGCAAAATGAAAATGGCCAAAAGAGCAGTCATTGTGGACGAAGTCTCTCGCCTTCCTCTGTAAGCTTCTTGACCTCCATGAAGTGAGAATAGGGATCCTTTGTGTCAAATCAGTTCTTCAAAGCCTTACAGAGGCTAGCACATAAGGGCTTGGGTTTTCTCATGACACCAATTCACATAAAGAATCTATACCAGACAGTCAGTAGGCCTCAAATTAGAGAAGCAGAGCAGTATTAAGAGCAGGACTATTTGATCACTATTGGTTCACAGGAAGGGAGTCCAGGCCACCCTGACTTTAGGCAAATGAGGGGCAAGGGAGTTTATTTGGAAAACTGTCTTGGTCTGTGCCCCTCATGGAAACCTCCAGTCAGAGGCTATGAAGAGTGTCTATGTGGAAGAAGATGAGGGCCATTTGGGAGTGTTTTGCTTTTAATTGTGGTCATTTGTGTGGTGGTTGGAAGAGATGACTAGGTCCACGTGGCTTGAACTCTGGTGTGATTCCCCTTACAGACTGAGTTCAGGAACTGACCTCAGAGAAGTATTGCCATGAATTGTGTTGGGATTTTAGGAGACCACGCATGAGAGTTGCCTTTGGAAACTGAGATCAATGCCCAGGGTGGCTTTCCGCAGAGCATTGTCAATCTCTGCCAGGGCATCACATTATTTTATTCTGAAAGACTTGGCAGCCATTGTTGACAGTCAAAACACACATGGGCCTCACATTGTAGACCTCAATGGGCCTGGCTTCATGTGTCCTTTTGGCCTCTCTTTGGGAAGCCTTGCCTCTGAGAGTTCTCCATAGTTTCCTTGAAATGTGCTTCCTCAAACATGAATGGTTTCTGAATGAATTGAAACCCACAATTTCTCCAACTTCATCCTTGAAAAATGGCTAGATAAATACAATGAAATTTTTGAAATTTTCATTACCAGGTGGCACTGGAGAACCTTTCAATGTCCTCTTGCTGATGAAGTGTGTACCAGACAGTGCCTTGATTGACTGGGTTTCATGAAAATGATGTAGAACAGAGATGCCAGTATGTTGGAGCCTGCTGAGTAGTGGGCCCAGAGCTGTGGTGTGCAGGTGTGTGATAAAACATCTGTGGTCGGGCCATGTGTATCTGACATTGACTTCCAAATGGCTTGTGGCTGACATTGTGCAGCCAGGAATCACTTATATGTCTGATAACTCTCCATATAAGGCATCTTGTTATATGGAGATGTTTCAGGACAATGTTCAGAATCAGGAGTTATGGTCAAGGGGACAAGCTATGTGGGATAGAAGCCTGGTTGATGCATTCTCCTGCAGACCCTCATCTATTTCATGTGACAGAACTCTCTCCAGCACTGTGTCCCAACTGAATTCCTTGTATTTTGTGAAGCAAATAACAAACTCCCAGTGCAGCAGCAAGAAACACCATGAAAAGTGGAGGATGACCAAATGGCTTCACAGTCCACACGGGGAGTCACTTAGCCTTCAGTGGCCACAGTTTACCTACAAAGAGTGAATTCAGCACTGCTGCCTCATGTCCTTTGGAAAATAAGAAACCATGTCCTCCACGTCACATAGATGCAGATCCAGCTTTGATGGTCTCATTAGAAAGAAAGCTAAAGCTCCTGACAACAACATATATGTCAAGTGCCCATCCTCAGAGGCAGTTTCTAAGGAAGTCTTTAGGCCGGCAGAGCTGCATGTTTGATAGCGTTTACCTATTAGACCAGGATGCAAGAAAAGACCACTGACTCCAATTAAAATCAAGTTAAAGCAAGCTTATAATTTCCACTGCCCAGGTGGCCTCTCCCTCCCAAAACAGTGGGAACAAGACAGCCACCCAAATTTTCTACAGCCCAGGTTTATAACTCAGAATTTTACACTACAGGGGGTTTACAAATATCAGAACTCTGACAAGCATCACACTAATCGTAGTTTATATATATATATATATATATATATATATATATATATATATATATATATATATATATATATATTTTTTTTTTTTTTTGCTGGCCCCAACATCAGAATTTATGAAAACCATTAGAACCTCAGAGAGGGTCATTGTCTGGCCAGGGAAGGCCAATATTTATGAGGTGTCAATAAAGTTTCATAGAGGGCTGTTCCTGGTCAAAGTGCCAGGCATGGGTGAGTTCAAGGCCACGGGCAGGCATTCCAAGCAGGTTCAGAATTTGGTGTAATTTATAGTTAAGCCAAAATTTTCTTTTCATGGCTTTGTGGCAAGATGGATCCAAATTTTAATAAAAGATCAGGTTGGGTCTATCATTCCCCCCTTTTCTAATGTGTCCCTTTCAAATCTTTGATAGGGTAGGGGAAGAGCACTGAGGGAATTTTAATACCTCACGTAACAGTCTCCATATTTTTTGAACTCACACAAAACCAGTCTCCCTTATTTTACCTGACTTAATTAATTACTTAAAATGAAAGTCTATCTATTTTTGGCTCCATTGTTGTAAGAAGATAGTCGTCACTCATTTTGGCTTCTTCTGAGCTGAGAGAGGGTGACATGAGGGGGCACAGCATGAGGGATATGAGTTGCCTTTTAGAAGTCAATTCGGTTTGAAGTCTGGTTGTGGTAGAACAGTTTGTAAAGTCATCTGGGGATGGGTTCTTCTATGAGAGAAACAAAAACCATGAGTACTGAATAAATGTTGCAGCAGCTGAAACATGTCACTGTATAGATGTCCCCTCATCTGTCTTCAATATCCCCAGTTATCAGGACTTTCAACTTAACTTTTAGTGTCACAGTTGTTTCACCCCATAAGATACAGTTTAATAATTTAATGTCATCTGATCTTGCAAATTCCTTTTACTAGTATGACCTCTGTGTGTAATAGAGAAACCTTTAATTCTGTTATTCAGGGCTGGAAAATCGTACTAGCAAACACCAAGCCTACCTGTGTAGGTTAGGAATATCTGTAGGCCTTAAACAAAAAACTTCTGCCTCTGGTACCTCCTCTTGATAGTCTCTTTTTATACTCATCAGGCATTACTGTCTGAGAATCCTTCTTTGTAGCCTCCAGTCTTACTTATTTTGGGAGGCTACCATAAAGTGTATACGTTAAAAAACTATTATTTTTTAAAATGCCCAGGAATGGCTGTATTTTGGGTTTATCTGTCTTTGCTAAGAGTTTAAGATGAAGCAGTAAAACTGACTTTTGTTTCTATCTATTGTTAACAGTCAGCTGAGATTTTATGGGAGTCATTCCTTGGGAAACTTGATAGCAGCTTCTCAGTTCTGCTAGTGCCATTTGCGCTAGGTGAGTCCAGGTCTTGCTTGACCATGTGGCTTCTCTCGGAAGCATCAGGAATATCTCCCTTCTCTGATGACTCTCTTCTTCGTAGAAAATGCACTGATTGGCTTTCTGTTCTCCAGTGGTCTCATTAATCTTCCTGATCAGGAAGATTAGGAGTTGCAAAGTTGGCTCAGAGTTGCAAAGTTCTTTAGAGAAGTCTCCTGTTCCCTGGATACAGACTGACTCAGAGGGCAAGAGCCAAATATTTGTTTTATTGTCCCTTTTCATTTAAATTAAATTTTAAATCCTAATCTTAAACATCCAGCAAATAAATTTTAACAGCCTTATATTAAGAGTACTGTGCTTTAATGTCTATAATTTAAAATTATTTATCTTTTTATTATTTGGGATCTGTATTTTTTGTCTGTCTTGTAGGTGATGACTTATTATCTTAAATTAACCAATGTTGTGTTCTAAAAGCAACTCTTTTGTAAAACACTAACAGGGAATCTTTAGTTAACTTATAAGGAAATTCAAAATAAAATTAACAAGAGTAAAAATACTTAGTTCGTGTAATAGCTACCCTGAATTTTAGGCTGAGTTATACATTATATCCCCTTTTTGAGATCCTAGTAATCTTGACAGAAAAACATAACTTTAAATTAAATAACATCTGACCTACTGCTTTCGTAGTTATTCTCACATGTTGTAAGATGAGACACAGAGCCTTATCTCAGGTAAGGCAGGGCTCTATATAAATCTTAAGTGTTTTAGTTCTAAAGCTGATCTTTGTTTTTTAAATATCATTTTACACAGTTTACATAAATTGTTTGAGGTCACATGAATATTAGCTAACACCATATGATATCACATTTAAAACATGAATTAAAGAAAAGCTGAAAGTTTTTAACCTTTACATAGATTAGGCGCTCATTAACTTAAAAATATATTTAAATTTTTTCCCAATGTAAAAAGTAACATAAAACTTTATATATCTTATTGATAACAAGTAAATAAATCCTCAATATATATATATTTTTACCATACAACTTCAGAACACCAGCTTGATGAAATGCTCTTTTAACGTTTCTACCTTACAGAATTGTATACCTGGAAGATATGAGCACATTAATAGCATCACAATGACATTGATGTTTTTACATTAACCAAGTTTAGCTTTTAAAGAAATGGCAGTAGAGTGCTCTAAAACAACAGTTCTTATTTAATCAGTTGTTTAATTTTTATGGTTGCTTCTTCTAGAAAAATAAAACTTTATAAACACAATGTTATGGGTAAACTTTTGTTTTAAGAAATTTGTGTCGCTTTAACACATGACTGATTTTTACAATCTTATACAGACTTTAGAACAAACTTATACAGACCTTACTAAATCAATCAGATATCTAACAAAAGTACTCATGAATGAGTAATCCCATATCAAATTTACTTCACTTATTTATCAAAATATTAGAGAAATGTATTGAACAGTGTAAACCATTTCTTTGTTAAAGGAAAAGTCCTAGAACCAAGGCATATTAGACATTTTATAGACATTAATATTTTATTAGATTTTTGAGCAGCTAGAAAAACTTGTAAGCTTAAATTTAAAGACATTTATTGTTATTTGCTTATCCAAATTTAAAGTGAATCATTTAAATCACGTGAATTAAACATCTTTGAATCCACTTTTTAAAATTTGTTTTTATGAGTGCTTTTTTTAATGATCGCTCCTTATATATGTTAATTTGTATATCACATATATGATATACGAACATATGGATATATAGACATACAACACATAACAAAAGTGTGCACAAATAATAATAGTAAGGCCTTGTAGCTTTTCGCAGGTGAAATCTCCATTGCAATGTTTCAAAACTCCACTGTTGTTCAAATATAGAAATGATCAGAAAAATATTAACCTAGTTCTGTAGGATCAAAATAATGAGCTCAAAAAAAATACAGAATCTAAGGAAAAAAATGAGAGTGCTAGAAAAAATGACTGGCCAGTAATTAGTGAATACCATACGATATACCTTTTTTTTTCCCACTTAGACATCAGATCAGTCTCCTACTGAGTTTGCAGGCTTCTTTCATTTACATTTCAACATAAGTCCTGGCTGAGTTCTGGAAGGAGCTGGACAAAACTGCTATTCTAAGCAGACACCTCAGGCCTAAGGCACTTTAACCATAATTTTCAGGTGAGGATGTTGAAAATTATGATACAATTTTAAGATACAATTCACAAAATTTTATACCTTAACATCTTTTTTTGTCAACAGATACCATACTATGATTTACTATCCTTGTCCAAATTAATGCACTGATACACACTGTGACATTTTCCCAGGCTACCCAATTAAAAATTGGTTAAAAAAAAGACTGAATGATTGGGAAGTTACTTGCCAACTTGGAAGTAGAATTCTTTAGTTTTCCATTTTAAGTATTTAAGTTCTCTGGCATGAATTATCTGAAATCATAAACTAAAAAATTACCTAAACCCGACATTTAACTTCAAGATTGTGCAATGCTTCAAAAACCCATTCAGATACCATATTGTTACAATAAAACATCATCCTTTAGACACACATTCAGCTAAGATCATTCCCAAGAAACAATTTATAATATCAACACATTATTGCACATGTCTTAAATGGCCAGAAACAAAGACAAAAGACAGACAGAAAGGAGCTCCAGACTATGGCTGACAGGACAGAAGCCTTTAAAACAGCAGAAAAGAGAAAAATCTCCTACACCAGTGGCACGATAAATGTCCCCACAAGGACATCAGATGTTTTCACAGAGGGGGAACCTGAAATGCAATATCAAAGGTCTCCATGGTGACTTTACTGCATTTAGTGTCTCCTTTTTCTTTTTCTCTTTTTTAAGAAGACAGAGGTGGCATAATACTTACAGTGCAGGGAAGGAAGGAGGGAATTCACTGAAGCAACAGGACTTCGGCAGCTGCTGGGAGTCCCTCAGTCCCGTCTTTTACTTACAGGATTAGCTCCTCTGGTTCGGTTCCACCCCAAGCACGCTGAATCTCCTAACATTTCAGTAGTCAGCTCTCAAAAATTCCAGGGTCAGGGGCGGTATCAAAATTTGTAACTTAAATTTCGGTTCCGGACCTTGAAGCCAATTAATACCAATTTAATATAAGGACAGGGTTTGAGAAAAAGTAAAAGGGAGGTTTACTGCTTTGCTAACAAAGGAGAAAAACAGGGGACTTTGTCCAAAGTTGTGACTCTCTTGATATGGAGGGACAAGGGGTTTTAAAGGAGTTTCACTTGTTAACCTGGGAGATACTCAGTTATTAGGTCCCCAGCAGGCATTGCCCTCTGCCGTGGGTGTGCTCCAGACAGCCAGCTAGGGGCTTCTCTCATCCTGCTTAACAAAGGCGGGTATAGTGCATCACATTTCTTTAAAACACAGTCCAAAGGGGTGTCAGGCTTACATGATTTATTACCCATTTTCAAGTCCAATATCCTTAAGTTTTTACCACAGAAATCACACAACAAAACGCACAAAAACAAACAAATAAAAAACATTTAGAACACAGAACAAAACACACACACACAAAAAAAAAAACAGAAACTCGGCAAATAAACAGAAAACCAGAGGAGCAATGCAGCGTCTTGCTAAAGCTCCGGGGTAGGAGCTCCTGCATGCCAGTCGGCACCTCTCTACACTTTCAGAGGTATTCCCTACAGAACAGAACAGAGGAAAGAAGGATTCCTATTACTGTCCCAGACAGGAGTATATGTGAGCCTTCCCAGGCCACCTCTCTGTCATCAGAAGAGTACTCCCTTAACCGGATATCAGATGTTATAAAGGCGCCTCTTACCTATAAAGGCCTCCTCCACCAGGTGCTTGATAATGGTTTTAGTGCGATGGTTCACTGCAGTGATCCACGGACTGAAGGCTCATTCCAAGGTTTTGGAACTTGGCTCTCCAGCCCCGAGTCCTGGAGGATAGGCCAGCTTCAGAATTTCCAGCAGTCTGGCTTTGTGATCTGGTTGGGTCATGTTGCTGGGGAACTCCAAAATGTTAGTCCAGGACACAAGAAAAGACCACTGACTCCAATTAAAATCAAATTAAGGCAAGCTTAATATTTCAAGCAGCCGGGCTGCCTCTCCCTCTCAAACTGGCGGGAACAAGACAGCAACCCCACCTTTCCTACAGCCCAGCTTTATAGCCCAGAAAGTTACACAAAAGGAGGGTTACAGAAAACAGAACTTTGACAAGCATCACACTAATTGTAGTTTACATTTTTTTTTCTGGCCCCAGCATCAGAAATTATGAGGACCATTAGAGCCTCTGAGAGGGTCGTTGTCTGGCCAGGGAAGGCGAATATTTATGAGGTGTCATTAAAGTTTCAGAATGGGCTGTTATCTGGTCAGAGAGCCAGGCATGGGTGAGTTCAAAACATGGTCGGGCATTCTAAGCAGGTTCAGAATTTGCAGTAATTTATACTAAAGCAAAAATTATCTTTTCATGGCTTTGTGGCAAGATGGCTCACAATTTTAATGAAAGATCATGTTGGGTGATCAACCCTGTCCCTTACTTTTGGAAAATCCTCTACCACCTCCAAGGTTGTGAACTCCTGAGCATTTTCCATTCCAGATATGTATTCACAGAATTTCTAACTCTTCTTCTCTAATTGTGTCTTACTTGGGGCGAAGGTAATGTCAAGCCATTGTTCTGGATGAGAGTGGGAAGAATATTGTGCAGCACATAATTGCATACACATTGGATTCACTTTCCAATTTTCCAATTGAAATACTGAATTCCTGACAATAACCCATACCCTTCTAGACGCTAACTACAAATACTAATATGATGGAGAAAAATAACCCAAACGGAATTGAAATATAAGCAGTTCAGAGGAGGCATGGTGTATATTGGACTTGCCTTTTGCAAGATAAATGGTAGGTGTTATAAATCTAGTCATTTTTTAACTGAAATTGTTTTATATGTGTATTAAAGTTAACAAATATGTGAATTCCTATCTCCCTTTCGCTGTAACCTATTCAGCACATTAATTTTTATATGCACATATAGAATCCTACCTGATATCACACGTACATTTTTGTGAGGTGCCTGATTGCAGATACAAATTGTGAGAAGAGATCACTCCACCTAAACGCTGTTGGAACTGAAAATTCAAGCTAATGGTGAGCTTCCTAGTTTAATAACATTATACATAAATCCATGTTCAGTAAAATGAATATTTTTGGATCTGTGGATGATATATATTTCATGGTGAAATACGATTGGCATATATAATTCTACTTTTGAATGTCTTTGTGTGTGTTTGTGTGTGTGTGTATATATATATACACACACACACACACACACAAACACACGATATATAAATCTCTAGATTTTACAAAATATGAAATATATGTGTCTTATATACACTCCCTAAATTCATTCATGTTCATGTATGTGGATTAATATTCAACTTTTCACAAGATTATTCTCAGAAATATTCATCCACCTGAAATACATATTTGTTTTCTAGTACTGAAAACTAACTTCAGTGAAAGGTGCAAACAAATCCTAGTATTTCTACATTAACTGACCTAGTTTAACATCAATGCAAGTAGATTCCTATGGGACATGATGTGTATTTTGACATTAATTATTATTCAACGCTGGTACATTACTATTTCTTCAGTTTATACACATCATAGGATATATATTTCATCCACTACTTAGCAAATTTATAGGCATTTGTTTCACTTTCAATCACTTCTTGCTCCAGAACACATGTATTTCCCTATGTTTCTTGACTGGTCTTTTCATGAGACTTTTTTTCAAATATATTATTTTCGATTTCCATGATCAATTTTTAAGCAAAACTCACACACCCTTCATGATAAAACATAACCCTAAGATGACCATTAGATATATAACTGGTTGGAATGATTGATTGTGTATCATTATAACATTTCTTATATATTTTCAGATATCCATTCAATCCATTATTTAAAGTGGATCCAGTTATATTATTTATTCCCAGTATGGTCTATTCATGCGTTATTGCTATATTCATAGACAAAGGGTGTACCTATTTGTACCCGAAAACAAATTTATATGTTCTCAAAATATTGCTCCTGGAAATGGTGGAAGAAATACTCATGTCACGTGATATACATATACATTTTATCACAGAAATATTCTGGACACAAAAAGCAAAGGTCACACTTTCAATTGTACCAAAGCCTAAATGGAAAGTGAGCATGGATTACTAAAAACATACATGTCCAGGTTGCCTAATGCTCTCAAATGTCAATCCTATTGGTGACTACATATTTGTTTCTTCCTAAGATTATATGTTCAACCTCAAGCCTGTTGAAAATGTCTAATCCTATCACTCACTTTGTACTTTGCTTGATTTCCTAATGTCTTTATTGATATCTGCTTTCCCTCATATTTTTCCCAGTTCATCATTATGACTGACTCTTCACATGTGCTGACATTTACACTCACTCTCTAACCGAAACCCTATTGCTAAACAACGTTTTGTCCAAATCCTATACTCACTCTTCATTCTAAACCTAACGAGTACCTTCCTCATCGTACTGAATATCGCTTTTTGACTGGATGTTCTCTTCAACATTCAATCATCCAAGGTACAAGGTCCTATGCCATTGTATATTCATTTATCTGAGACAACTGTGCAGCACATAACTCAAAGCTAAGAATACCACTTAAGGGTCCAATTCCCTTCTGGGCTTCAAATCTTTTCTAATTTTCTGCTTTCATACTTATATTTCACCTATATACTCTTGTAAATATCGAAGGTTGCCAATACCATTATTCATCTCGCAAAATGATTTGTAACCCAAATCAAACATGTTATTAATCCTAAACATACACTGTTCCCTCAATATAACTTACAGAAAAGCAGGGCAGAGTTGGTCTTACAATATAGAAATGTAGGTGATCTTCCACCTTCTGAGAACCTCAAAGATCCATGGAGAAATGATCCTTGGAGAAGATTTATGCAGCTATGTAGGACCTGAGAGAGCAATAGAAATCTTCCATGGCAAACAACCTGGTCAGGATGAATTGATGGGTCTAAATCAGCCTCTCTCTTCTTATTGTAGAGAAGTTGGAAGAAACCAGGCCTGTGTGGAGAGCTGTTCCCGGGTGCCTAAGGTTGATATTCCATTCTAACTTCTGAATGTGTCACAGGATGTTGGGGCAGGCTTCATCTCATGGGAACCTTGGAAACAACTGTTAGGACAAAGTGGTTTTCAAGGCAGTGACCTCATTCAGTTCCTGAAGGAAGTGACCTCTTCTCACTTCCTTGGTGATGGAATTCTCTGAACTTGGGATCCAGGAAGCCAGGCACCCAGAGTCAGACCCAGTCCTAGTCCCATTGGGCTAACTTGTTTGCTTTTCACAAGAACAGAGTCAGTCTTTCTTGGTACCTACTGATGTGAGGATGGCCAAATGCCAGCAGATCTCTGAAGAGGTACCTTCCCTGAGAAAGAAGGTAGTGGCTCACCGCTGTCTCCTGACAACTTCACAGAGTTGGCCAAGGAGACCAGATCTGAGACAGGACAGGCCATTTCGTAGGAACATAATATGGCCCACCAGTCAGAAGACACTCTGGATAGTCACATACCTACTTGGGGGAAGGAGGTGGCTTTGCCGTTGTGGGTGTGAGTTTGTGGTTTTTTTCTCATGTTCTGAGAATAGGTAGGAAAGGCGTTTTTTTTTGGTGTGGAGTGGACTGTTTCTAGTAAGTCCTTTGACATTGTGAGGGTTTCTATGTCTGTGTATCCCACTGTATCTGTGGTTGTAGACATTAGAAAAGAGAATACATCAATGGACTTGTTTTCTCTAGTAGAAAGCTTCCCCACATTAATACTGCCCAATTGATTAATGGACTTCACTTTGCCTTATGGATGGGCAACACCTACTGTCTTCTTAAGTTACTCTTTTCTTCGTGAATTCTGGCCACTCTACAGAATACGCTCATGGTTTTGTGTCCCAGATATGTAACACCACAAGGCTCTGTGACATGGCCATGTACTGGATAGCTGAAGAGAATGAGAGCATCTCAGAAAACTCAGATATCAGTGTGACCAGTAAAGTCTCAGTGAAGAAACCCTTCTTGGGCCATTTGCTTACTTCTGATTCAATTACCCTGAATGTCAGGAAGGTCTTTGCCTCATGCCAACCCTTTGTGAAGCCTGAAGAAAACTGTTTTCATATGGAAATGAATGGGCTTCACCTGTGGCTCTTTGCTTAATTGCTTTGGAATGGGATGTGTCTGAATCAGTCTCTGGTCCTTGTGTGAGGCTGTGACTTAGATTCTCAGCACCCAATGGATCTGAATAAAAATCCCATGTGCTTCCCAAACCGAAATGGCCAAAAGAGAAGTCATTGTGGATGAATTTTTTTGCCTTCTTGTTTTAGGTTCCTGACCTCCATCAAGTGAGAATAGGGATCCTTTGGATTAAATGAGTTCTTCAAATCCCTGCAGAGGCTAGCCCATATTTGCTTGGGTTTTCTCATGACTCCAAATCACTTAAAGAATCCATACCTCACAGCCAGTAGGCCTCAAATTGGAGAAGCGGAACACTTTAACAGCAGGAATATTTGATCACTCCTGGTTCACAGGAGGAGTGTCCAGGCCACCATGATTTTAGGCAAATGAGGGGCAAGTGAGCTTATTTTGGACACTTTCTTAGGCTGTGCCCCTCATAGAAATCTCCAGCCAGAGGTTATGATGAGTGTCTTTATGGAAGAAGATGAGGGCCCTGTGGGAGTGTTTTGATTTTAATTGCGGTCATTTTTGTGGTGGTTGGAAAGAATGACTGGGTCCACCTGAGCTTGAACTCTGGTGTGATTCCCCTTAGAGACTGAGTTCTAGAACTGAACTCAGAGAAGTATTGCCATGAATTGTGTTTAGATTTTAGAAGGCCATGCATGAGACTCACCCATGAAAACTGAGATCTAGGCCCAGGTTGTCTTTCCACAAAACAATGGGAATCTCAGGCAGGATATCACATGATTTTATTCTGAAAGATTGGCAGGTTTAGTTGAGAATCAAAACACACATGGACCTCACATTGTAGACCTCAATTTGCCTGGCTTCATGTGACCTTTTGGCAACTCTTTGAGAAGCCTTGCCTGTGAGTGTTCTCCAAAGCTTTCATTGAAATGAGCTTTCTCAACACTTAATGGTTCCTGAATGATTTGAAACCCACAGTGCCTCCAACTTAATCTTTGAAAAATGGCTAGATAAATACCATGAAATTTTTGAAATTCCCATGACCAGGTGGCACTGGAGAAACTTTGGAAGTCCTGTGGTTGATCATGTGTATACCAGAGAATGCCTTGTTTTACTGGGTTTTATGTAAATGGTGTAGAACAGAGATGCCAGTAATTAGTATCCTGCTGAGTAGTGGGCCTAGAGCAGTGGTGGGCAGGTGTGTGATAAAACACCATGGTGGGGCCATGTGGATCGGCCATTGGCTTCCAAATGGATTATGACTGACATAGTGCAGAAATCAGACACTTATATGTAAAGGCATTTTTTATATGGAGAGGTTTCAGGGCAATGTTCAGAATCAGTTAACTATGGTTATTGGGGCAAGCTATGTTGGATAGAAGCATGGTTGGTGCATTCTCCTGCAGACCCTGACCCACCACACGTGACAGAACTCCCTCCAGCACTGTATTCTAGTAGAACTCCTTGTATTTGGTGAAGCAAATACCAAATTCCCAGTGCAGCAGCAAGAAACACCACGAAAAGTGGAGGATGACCAAATGTCTTCAGAGTCCACACGAGGAGACACTTAGCCTCCAGTGGCCACAGTTTACCTACAAAGAGAGAATTCAGCACTGCTGCCTCATGGTCGTTGGAATATAAGAAACCATGTCTTCCAGGTCACATAGATGCAGACCCATCTTTGATGGTCTCACTACAAAGGAAGTTAAAGCTCATGACAACAACATATATTTCAAGTGCCCAACCTCAGAGGCAGTTTCCCAAGAAGTCTTAGGCCAGCAGAGCTCCATGTTTGTGGAGTGTTTACCGTGTTCTTTACTTTTGGAAACTCCTCTACCACCTCCAAGTTTGTGAACTCCCGAGCATATTCCATTCCAGATATGTATTCACAGATTTTTCACACTTTTCTACTCTAATTGTGTCTTACTTAGGGCCAAGCTAATATCAAGGCATTGTTCTGAATGTGAGTGGAAAGATTTTTGTGTAACACATATTTACATAAACATTCGATTCATTTTTCAATTTTCTATTTGAAATACTGAAGCCCTGAAACTAACACATACCCTACTATACTCTGACTTATAATTCTAATATGATGGTGAAAAATAACCCAAACAGAATAGAAATACAAGCAGTTCTGAGGAGGCATGGTGTATTGTTACAATTGGTTTTTGCATTATATAGTGTAGGAATTATAAATCTAGTCAATTTTTTTGTTGAAATAGTTCTACATGTGTTTTTAAAATTAAAAAATATGTGAATTCCTGTCTCCCTTTCTCTGTAGCCTATTCAGCACATGTATTTTTATATGCACATATAGAATTCTACCTGGTACCACACGTACATACTTGTGAGGTAACTGAATTGGCAGATGCAAATTGTGCTAAAGGATCACTCCTCCTAAATGCTGTTGGAACTGAAAATTCAACCTATGGGTGAGCTTCCTAGTTGAATATCATTATACATTAATCCATGTTCAGTAAAATGAATATTTTTCGATCTGTGGATTATATATATTTCATGATGAATTTTGATTGGCATATATATTGCTACTTTTTTTTCTTTTATTGGTTGCTCAAAACATTACAAATCTCTTGACATATAATATTTCTTACATTAGATTCAAGTGGCTTATGAACTCCCATTTTTAGCCCAAATAGAGATTACAGAATCACATCGGTTACACATCCACATTTTTACATAATGCCCTATTAGTTACTGTTGTATTCTGCTACCTTTCCTATACTCTACTATCTCCCCTCCCCTCCCTTCCTATCTTCTCTTTTTCCCCCATCTACTGTAATTCATTTCACTCCATGTTTATTTTCCCATTCCACTCACAATGATATGTAATTTTGTGTAACAATGAGGGTCTCCCTCCATTACCATGCAATTTCCCTTTTCTCTTACTTAACCTCCCACCTCATGTCTCTGTTTAAAGTTAATCTTTTCTTCCTGCTATTGCTCCCTGCTCTGTTCTTAGTTGCTCTCATTATATCAAAGAAGACATTTGGTATTTATTTTTTAGGGATTGGCTATTTTCACTAAGCATAATCTTCTCCAGTGCCATCCATTTTTCTGCAAATTTTATGATTTTGTCATTTGTTAGTGCTGCGTAATACTTCATAGTGTATAAATGCCACATGTTTTTTATCCATTCATCTATTGAAGGGCATCTGGGTTGGATCCACAGTGTTTCAGTTGTGAATTGTACTGCTACGAAAATCGATGTAGTAGTATCCCTGTATTACTCTCTTTTAAGGTCTTCAGGGAATAGTCCGAGAAGGGCAATAGCTGAGTCAAATTGTGGTTCCATTCACAGCTTTCCCAGGAATCTCCATACTGCTTTCCAAATTGGCCACACCAGTTTAGAGTCCCACCAGCAATGTACAAGAGTATCTTTACCCCACATCCTTGCCAGCACTTGTTGTTTGACTTCATAATGGCTGCCAATTTACTGGAGTGAGATGGTATCTTAGGGTGATTTCGATTTGAATTTCTCTGACTGCTAGAAATGGTGAGCATTTTTTATGTACTTGTTGATTGATTGTATGTCCTCCTCTGAGAAGTGTCTGTTCAAGTCCTTGACCCATTTTTTTAATTGGGTTATTTGTTATCTTATTGTCTATTTTTTTGAGTTCTTTGTATATTCTGGATATTAGGGCTCTATCTGAAGTGTGAGGAGTAAAAATTTGTTCCCATAATGTATGCTCCTTATTTACCTCTCTTATTCTTTCTCTTGCTGAGAAAAAACTTTTCAGTTTAAGTAGTCCCATTTGTTGATTCTTGTTATTAACTCTTGTGCTATGGGTGTCCTATAAAGGAATTTGGAGCCCAACCCCATAATATGTAGATCAGAGCCAACTTTTTCTTCTATCAGACAAAGAGTCTCTGATTTGATATGTAGCACCTTGATCCACTATGAGTTAACTCTTGTGCATGGCGACAGAAAGGAATTCAGTATCATTTTGTTGCATATGGATTTCCATTTTTCCCAACACCATTTGTTGAAGATACTATATTTCCTCCATTGCATGCTTTTAGCTCCTTTTTCAAATATAAGATAGTTGTAGCTTTTTGGATTAGTCTCTGTGTCCTCCATTCTGTACCATTGGTCCACCCGCCTGTTTTGGTACCAGTACCATGCTGTTTTTTTTGTTGTTGTTGTTTTATTTTGTTTTTTTTTAATTAATTTTATTGTAGGTTGTTCAAAACATTACATAGTTCTTGATATATCATATTTCACACTTTGATTCAAATGGATATGAGCTCCCATTTTTACCCCATATACAGATTGCAGAATCACATCAATTGCAGAAGCATTGATTTACATATTGCCATTCTGGTGACTGTTGTATTCTTCTGCCTTTCCTATCCTCTACTATCCCCCTCCCCCTCCCCTCCCCTCTTCTCTCTCTACCCCCTCTACTGTAATTCATTTCTCCCTCTTATATTTTTCCTCCTTTCCCCTCACTTCCTCTTGTATGTAATTTTCTATACCCCTGAGGGTCTCCTTCCATTTACATGCAATTTCCCTTCTCTCTCCCTTTCCCTCCCACCTCTCATCCCTGTTTAATGTTAATCTTCTTCTCATGCTCTTTGTCCCTACTCTGTTCTTAGTTACTCTCCTTATATCAAAGAAGACATTTGGCATTTGTTTTTAAGGGATTGGCTAGCTTCACTTAGCATAACCTGCTCTTATGCCATCCATTTCCCTCCAAATTCTATGATTTTGTCATTTCTTAATGCAGAGTAATACTCCATTGTGTATAAATGCCACATTTTTTTTTATCCATTCTTCTATTGAAGGGCATCTAGGTTGGTTCCACAGTCTTGCTATTGTGAATTGTGCTGCTATGAACATGGATGTAGCAGTGTCCCTATAGTGTGCTCTTTTTAGGTCTTTAGGGAATAGACCGAGTAGGGGAATAGCTGGATCAAATGGTGGTTCCATTCCAAGCTTTCCAAGAAATCTCCATACTGCTTTCCAAATTGGGCACACCAATTTGCAGTCCCACCAGTAATGTACAAGAGTACCCTTTTCCCGACATCCTCGCCAGCACTTGTTGTTGTTTGACTTCCTAATGGCTTCCAATCTTACTGGAGTGAGATGGTATCTTAGGGTGGTTTTGATTTGCATTTCTCTGACTGCTAGAGATGGTGAGCATTTTTTCATATACTTGTTGATTGATTGTATGTCCTCCTCTGAGAAATTTCTGTTCAGGTCCTTGGCCCATTTGTTGATTGGGTTATTTGTTATCTCATTGTCTAATTTTTTTAGTTCTTTGTATATTCTGAATATTAGGGCTTTGTCTGAAGTGTGAGGAGTAAAGATTTGTTCCCAGGACGTAGGCTCAATATTTACCTCTCTTATTGTTTCTTTTGCAGAGAAAATCTTTTTAGTTTGAGTAAGTCCCATTTGTTGATTCTAGTTATTAACTCTTGTGCTATGGGTGTCCTATTGAGGAATTTGGAGCCCGACCCCACAGTATGTAGATCATAGTCATCTTTTTCTTCTATCAGACGCCATGTCTCTGATTTGATATCAAGTTCCTTGATCCACTTTGAGTTAACTTTTGTGCATGGCGAGAGAAAGGGATTCAGTTTCAATTTGTTGCATATGGATTTCCAGTTTTCGCAACACCATTTGTTGAAGATGCTAGCCTTCTTCCATTGCATGCTTTTAGCCCCTTTATCGAATATAAGATAGTTGTAGTTTTGTGGATTGGTTTCTGTGTCCTCTATTCTGTACCATTGGTCCACCCGCCTGTTTTGGTACCAGTACCATGCTGTTTTTGTTACTATTGCTCTGTAGTATAGTTTGAACTCTGGTATAGCTATACCGCCTGATTCACACTTCCTGCTTAGCAAAGTTTTTGCTATTCTGGGCCGTTTATTTTTCCATATGAATTTCATGATTGCTTTCTCTATTTCTACAAGAAATGCCATTGGGATTTTGATTGGCATTGCATTAAACCTATTGAGAACTTTTGGTAATATGGCCATTTTGATGATGTTAGTTCTACCTATCCATGAACAGGGTATATTTTTCCATCTTCTAAGATCTTCTTCAATTCTCTGTTTAGGGTTCTGTAGTTTTGAATGTATAAGTCTTACACCTCTTTTGTTAGGTTGATTCCCATGTATTTTATTTTTTCTGAGGATATTGTGAATGGGGTGCTTATCCTCATTTCCATTTCAGAGGATTTGTCGCTGATATACAGGAATGCCTTTGATTTATGCGTGTTGATTTTATATCCGGCCACTTTTCTGAATTCATTTTTTAGCTCTAATAGTTTCTTTGTAGACCCTTTTGGCTCTGCTAGGTATAGAATCATGTCATCTGCAAATAGTGATAATTTGAGTTCTTCTTTTCCTATTTTTATGACTTTAATTTCTTTCGTCTAATTGCTCTGGCCAGTGATTCGAGAACTATGTTGAACAGAAGTGGTGAGAGAGGGCATCCCTGTCTTGTTCCAGATTTTAGAGGGAATGCCTTCAGTTTTTCTCCATTCAGAATGATGCTAGCCTGAGGCTTAGCATAGATTGCTTTTACAATATTGAGGTATGTTCCTGTTATCCCTAGTTTTTCTAGAGTTTTGAACATAAAGGGATGCTGTACTTTGTCGAATGCTTTTTCTGCATCTATCGAGATGATCATATGGTTCTTATTTTTAAGCCTATTGATGTGGTGAATAACATTAATTGATTTCCGTATATTGAACCAACCTTGCATCCCATGGATAAATCCTACCTGATGATGGTGCACAATTTTTTTGATATGTTTTTGAATCCGGTTCGCCAGAAGTTTATTGAGGATTTTTTCATCTAGGTTCATTAGAGATGTTGGTCTGTAGTTTTCTTTCTTTGGAGTGTCTTTGTCTGCTTTAGGAATCAGGGCGATGTTGGCCTCTTAGAATGAATTTGGAAGTTCTCCCTCTTTTTCATTTTCCTGAAATAGCTTGAAAAGTATTGGTATTAGTTCCTCTTTAAAGGTTTTGTAAAACTCTGCTGTATACCCATCCGGTCCTGGGCTTTTCTTAGTTGGTAGTCTTTTGATGGTTTCTTCTATTTCCTCAATTGATATTGGTCTGTTTAGGTTGTCAATATCCTCCTGACTCAATCTGGGCAAATCATATGACTTAAGAAATTTATCGATGCCTTCACTATCTTCTATTTTATTGGAGTATAAGGATTCAAAATAATTTCTGATAATCTTCTGTATTTCTGAAGTGTCTGTTGTGATATTGCCTTTTTCATCCCGTATGCTAGTAATTTGAGTTCTCTCTCTTCTTCTCTTCGTTAGCGTGGATGAGGGTCTGTCAATTTTATTTATTTTTTCAAACAACCAACTTTTAGTTTTGTCAATTTTTTCAATTGTTTCTTTTGTTTCGATTTCATTAATTTCAGCTCTGATTTTAATTATTTCTTGTCTTCTACTTTTTTGCCGTTGTTTTGCTCTTCTTTTTCTAGGACTTTGAGTTGAAGTATTAGATCATTTATTTGTTGTTTTTTTTTTCTTTTTTTAAGGATTGAACTCCAAGCAATAAATTTTCCTTTTAGAACTGCTTTCAATGTGTCCCATAGATTCCGACATGTTGTGTCTGTGTTTTCATTTATCTCTAAGAATTTTTCAATTTCCTCCTTGATGTCTTCTATAACCCATTGATCATTCAGTAACCTATTTTTCATTCTCCAAGTGAT